>NW_027170790.1:0-167500 GCF_036898095.1 Palaemon carinicauda
CCTTTCTTCGTTTCAGGCAGGCCCAGTAGTTTCCACTCCTAAGGATCAGCCGATCCCCTTCCCTCCAGCGGGAATAGCTGACACTGCGTCAGTCAGCCGTCTGCCTTGGTTTAATTCCCTGATGAAGGCGGTCGTGCAGGCTATGAAGCCAACCCTTGCTGATCTGGGACTAAAACCAACGGCTCCCTCGCCCCCGCTGAAGAGAAGGAGAGGAGTGGACTTCGCGGTAACTTCTTCCAGGGTTAAGCTGGCTGTTAAGCTGGCTCCCAAGAGGTCCGTCGGGAAGGCCCCTTCCCCTTCGCAGACACTTTCTCCTTCTCCTGCGGACGAAGCTTTCCCGTCCTCAGGAGAATCCAGCGAGGTGAGGCACTCTCCCACGGCACCAATGGGAGGAACCCCACCTCGAGGGAGAGAAACGTCTCGCGTGGTTGGGACCGTCCAGACCTCTTTGTTAGAGTCCTGTATCCCTCCCAGGAGGGAGCCCAAGGACTCAAAGACGATTCCCAAGTCATCTTCGAGGATTCGTCCAGAGCCAACCGTACCCCAGAAGAACGTCCACGTGTCCCCCCAAGAAGAGCCTATGGGGACAGGAGACTTAGCTGCCAGTCCACAAGGAGGAGAGCAGCATGAGTCAGAGCATGCCTTCTGGCAAGTCCTTAATCTAATGAGGCAACTCAATAGTTTTAAGGACCCCGAGACTGCCCCCCGTGAAGGCAAGGATACGGTCCTGGACCAAGTTTATGGTACTCAGAAACCCCCAAAGGCCAGTGCATCCCTGCCATGGTCCCAGGGGGTGAAGAGTGCCAGGGACAAGGTCGAGGGCCGGCTTTCCGAGCTCCTCCTCCAGCCGTTCTTCTGCCGGGAACAAGCTCCTCCCACCTCCTCGCGTTCAGCAGAGGAGGTACATCGAGATCATGGAGGAGTCTTGTTTAGCTCTTCCCCTCCATCACTCTGTGGAAGAGCTCACCAGAGGTCTCTCTCTAGAGAAACTCAATGCCCGGCAGATGACATTCTCAGCGTCAGAGATCCTAAGCCATGAGAAGGTCGCTAAGTGTGCCATGCAGGCCACTTCGTGGCTGGATGTCTGGCTGGGGTCTCTGGGCATCCTATTGCACTCTGAGGACTTGTCCAAGGAGAGCAATAGGAAGGTCCTGGAGACCTTCCTCCTTTCAGGCACGCGCTCCATCGAGTTCTTGGCCCACCAGGTCACCAACCTGTGGGCTAACTCGATTCTAAAGCGGCGTGATGCGGTGACTGAGAGGTTTCACCCGAAGGTCCCCGCTGTGGATGTCAGCAGGCTCAGACATTCCTGCATCCTTGGAGGAAGCTTGTTTGAACCCAAGGATATAGAGCGGACAGCTGAGAGGTGGAGGAAGACGAGTCACGATTCGCTCCTCCAGAGGGCCCTTACATCTCGGCCCTACAAACCTTCAGCCCCTCAGCAACAACAGCAGCCTCGCAAGACACCGAAGCAGGCTCCGGCAGCTAAGACCAAGGTGTCTAAACAGCAGCCCTTTCCTCTCAAAGACAAGAAGGGCGGAAAGTCCTCCAGGGGAGGCAAAAATCCTAGAAGGAGCGGCCAAGGCTGCAAACGCTAGGATTGGCAATCCCCCTGCGTGTCCACCTGTAGGGGGATGCCTGCAAAGTTGCATGCACAGGTGGCAGCAACACGGGGCCCAATTCTTGGACGATCTCTGTGATCGAACAAGGATATCGCGTCCCGTTCGTAACATCTCAACCTCCCCTGACAGTGAATCCAGTGTCGTTGAGCTCCTATGCCATGGGATCGGCAAAGGGGCTAGCCCTTCGGGCAGAAGTTGAGACCATGCTCAAGAAGGATGCTCTCCAAGAGGTCGTGGACGGCTCTCCAGGCTTCTTCAGTCGACTCTTTCTTGTAAAGAAGGCGTCTGGAGGCTGGAGACCCGTCATCGACCTCTCAGCCCTGAACAAGTTTGTCAAACAAACTTCGTTCAGCATGGAGACAGCAGACACGGTCAGAATTGCAGTGAGACCGCAAGACATCAGGTGCACACTGGATCTGAAGGACGCGTACTTCCAGATCCCAATCCATCCGTCTTCCAGGAAGTACCTAAGATTCAGCCTAGACAACAAGATCTACCAGTTCAAGGTGTTGTGTTTCAGTCTCTCCACAGCTCCTCAGGTGTTCACCAGAGTGTTCACACTGATATCTTCGTGGGCGCACAGGAACGGCATCCGTCTCCTCCGTTATCTGGACGACTGGCTGATCCTGGCAGACTCGGAGTCGACCCTTCTTCGACACCAAGACAGGCTTCTGGGAATTTGCCAAGATCTAGGGATCATGGTAAATCTCGAGAAGTCCTCTCTGCTCCCGACACAACGACTGGTATATCTAGGCATGATATTAGACACCAATCTCCACAAAGCCTTTCCATTAGACGACAGGATAGCAAGGCTGAGGAGGGTTGCAGAGCCTTTCCTCAGTCGAGAAAATCTTCCAGCCCAATCTTGGTTACGTCTCCTAGGTCACCTAGCCTCCTTGGCCCGTCTAGTTCCCAACGGCCGCCTCAGGATGAGATCTCTGCAGTGGCGGCTCAAGTCGCGGTGGAATCAAGGCATCGATTCCCCGGACTCTCTGGTCTCCACAGGACCTGCGGAACGGACGGACCTGCGGTGGTGGTTGATCGACGACAACCTTCGAAAGGGAGTGGATCTTCTCGTCCTTCCCCCGGACTTGATGCTGTTCTCGGACACATCAAAAGAAGGGTGGGGGGCCCACGTTCTGAACCAGAGGGTCTCAGGCCTATGGTCAGAATCAGAAAAGTACCTCCACATCAACCTGCTAGAAATGAAGGCCGTGTATCTGGCACTTCAACAGTTCCAACAGACCCTGGCGGGCCACTCCGTGGTGGTGATGAGCGACAACACCACAGTAGTGGCTTATATCAACAAGCAGAGAGGTACCTTTTCACAACAGCTATCCCATCTTGCAGTAGAGATACTGAGATGGACCGAAGTCCACTCGATTCTCCTATCGGCTCGCTTCATTCCGGGCAAAAGGAATGTGCTCGCTGACAGTCTGAGCAGAGCTTCGCAGATAGTGAGTACTGAGTGGTCTTTGGATCCTCAAGTAGCCAACAAAGTCCTGACTTTGTGGGGTTCCCCGACAGTGGATCTGTTCGCGACAGCCTTGAATTTCAAGCTACCGCTACACTGCTCCCCAGTCCCGGACCCCAAGGCACTCTGGCAAGATGCCTTCCAACAATGGTGGGACAACATTGACGTTTACGCCTTCCTACCGTTCTGTCTGATGAGAAGGGTGCTCAACAAGACCAGACTATCGGTCAACCTGTCAATTACCTTAATAGCTCCGCTATGGCATCATGCAGAGTGGTTCCCGGACCTTCTGCAGCTCCTGACGGAACTCCCGAGAGAGCTTCCCCCACTACATGAGCTACTCAAACAACCGCATTGCAACATCTTCCACAAAGCCATAGCATCGCTTCGGCTTCACGCCTGGAGACTATCCAGCGTCTCCTCATTGAGAGAGGCTTTTCGCAACAAGTTGCTGAAAGGATGTCTCGACACCTGTGAAAGTCATCCGCAGGGGTCTACCAGGCGAAGTGGAGAGTCTTCTGTGGTTGGTGTTGTGGGAGGGGTATCTCTCCCCTCGATGCCACTATTCCAGCAATAGCGGAGTTTCTCGTGTATTTGCGGGAGGAAATGTGCCTTTCAGTCTCGGCGGTGAAAGGCTATCGCTCAGCCTTAAGCCTAGCCTTCAGGCTGAAAGGAATAGACATTTCTTCCTCGCTGGAACTTTCCTTACTCATACGTAGCTATGAGCTTACCTGCCCTCAGTCGGAAGTGAGACCTCCTCCATGGAACGTGGTTCGGGTCCTCAGGGCTCTGAAGAGACCCCCATTTGAACCATTACGCCAGGCCTCTGACCAACACCTGACTTGGAAGACGGTATTCCTGCTCGCTCTGGCTTCGGTCAAGCGGGTCAGTGAACTTCATGGTTTCTCATACGACATCGCACATTCAAGGGGATGGGGGGAGGTAACGTTCAGGTTCGTCCCTGAGTTTGTTGCCAAGACTCAGAACCCTGGAGTGCCGGACACTCGGTTCGACTCCTTCAGGGTGACGAGTCTCCGTTCTGTAACAGATGACCCAGACCATCTGCTGCTTTGCCCAGTAAGAAGTCTAAGGCGTTATCTAAAGAGAACAGCTGCAGTTCATCCACGTGTGCAAGCTCTGTTTGTGAGCACGGGTAGGACGAAGAGGAGGGTAACCAAGAATACCATCTCAGCCTGGATTCGAAGGACCATTCATCATGCCTTGAATCCGGACCCTCTTCCATCACATCGCCCTAAGGCACATGATGTCAGGGGCATTGCTACGTCCCTGGCCTTCAAGAGAAACTTCTCTGTGACGCAGGTTCTACAAGCTGGGGTCTGGAAGCGTCAAACGACCTTCACAGCCCACTACCTGCAGGACGTGACCCACAGGAGCCTCGATACTTTTTCTATCGGCCCTGTGGTGGCTGCACAACAGCTGGTCTAACCTCAGGCTCCTTAGTGGACAAGTAGCAGAAGGTTGAGGGCACTGTTACCCAGTTTTAGTCTGCATGGATGAAAGAGTATGTCTGGCCCTTACTTCTTTCTTCATCCTCCCCTCTCTTGGGGAATGCAGCATCCTGGGTCTCTGCATAGCTGACCTTAAACCTCTGCAGGTAAACCATGCTTCCTTGTGTTCCTAGTATTAAGTTAATACTGTCGCGTCCCACATACCCTGACGAGGTGGTATTGGGAACGTCCTAGTCTAGAATTCCATCTAAAGGACTTCAGGTCAACTTCCTAGGACGAGTCACACTTCATTCCTCCACACACAACTTATGTAGGCCACACGTTTCTCGCGTAGCAAGAAACTTGTGAGGTGCAGGGACTCTTTTTCTCGAGTGTTGCTCACTCGGATTCTGAGTCCCCGGGTAAGCCAAAGCCAGTAAGGCTGGGGACTTTCCACCCTACCTAAGGGTAAGTCACCTTATGTAAATAGCGTGGGTTGTATTTCGGTTACGGAACAAATGGCAAAGTCGGAGATAATTTGTATTTTTCCTAACCATACAAACCTTGGCTATTTACACATATTTGCCTGCCAGCCCTGTCCCCCTAGACAAGTCCTACCTCTAAGTGAAGTGAAGCAATTCACCAGTGTGTGAGGAGGGAGGGGTAGCTAGCTACCCCTCCCCTATTCCCTTGCTAACTAGCGCGGGGGTAGTTAACCCTCATTAAAAATCTAATGGGTCGTCAATTTCAGCTACGCCGAAAGTAATACCTTATGTAAATAGCTAAGGTTTGTATGGTTTGGAAAAATACAAATTGTATCCGAATTTGTCATTTTTCGCTTCGCTCAAAATCCGTTTTTTGTGCTCAGGCCATGTTGTCCTGATGGAAGTTTACCAGAGCATTAATGTATCCGTGGATTTCCCAGTTGTGCCTTAAACCTCAAGACAATATTTCCTTGGTCATCTAGACCTAAGAGATCTATGACATTACTGTTTTATGTCATTTCTTTTAATCATAGACTATGTTAGTGCTTCCCGCCCCCTACACGGAAGAGTCAAACTAGACTCGGGAAAAAGTCTCGAAATTTGCATATTTTATATGACCAACGTAGCAATCAAAAGGGCATACAGGTCTCACTGTAAGCCTTTAGCCAAAGTTTGTATTTATAAACGAACACAGGTTCATGTCAGCCACCATAGCATCTGAGGTTTATCAGTTCAGCTGTATACCACAACAGACAAGTTTGTATCTTGTATCCAAACAAGCTAAGTCTAGCTAGAAAGGTTTGTTTACGTATAGGAACAAAGTCACTACCTTTGTTCAATATAATTATGCAGAATGATAAGGAATAAAAGAAATGCTCACACATAACTTTCTCAAGAATGTTTAGGACGAAATGAGACGCGCAAAACAATTAATCATTTATTGACAAACAATTAATCATTTATTGACAATCAATAAATGAAAATTCAGCATACATTTCATAATAATATAAAAATGCAAGTGAAATAGAATTTACTAACATAGATAATACAGAATAAATCAGAAATACTTGTTTTACCTGAAAACAAAATTTTTTGCCACTCAATTGAAAATTTAATAAATTTTCTAATGTCTTTCTGAGAAGTCTGTCTATTTACACTTGTGTAAAAAACACACGGCACTTAGTGTTCAGTCTATGTTTCATCACCTTTGTACACTGGAACGGTCCATAATGTCACTTTGATGACATTTCACTTATCATGTTGCATTGTAGTGTGCCAACATGTACACCCTTTAGAATTACAGTCCCACATAATTCATTGTTCCTCGCAGCACTAAGCGACAGGTTTTAGTACACTACCTGCCGCCACCACGAATCGTTTTAATTCTTGCACTTGCTTCGCGTAGTGTTTGAAAAACACTCTGGATGACTTCCATCCAGTAAACGAGCGAAGGCTCTCGAAATCCATAAGCTGGAAAAAATTTAACGATGAAGCAATTTTCCTAGGATCATGACCTGCGGGTGTACTGGCAGGATACGCTCTGCGAATGAAGTAGGCGATCTTCGCCCTTAGTTGTTTCAGGGATAAGTTTGAGCCCGATGTGTCTCCTTTAAAGAGCTGTCCTCCCCTGAAGTCTGAAGTTCTTCGAAGATAGACCTTTAGACTCTCCACTGGACACAGCGAGACATCTTCCTTCAGAGGGCAGATTCTCTAGGGACCCCACCTCTTAGTGGGTAGCTCATTTTTGGCGAGAAACGTTGGGTCGGGAAAGAGATTTAGCTCTCCCGTTTCAGCATACTGGATATGGCCCTCTTCCCGAGAAAGGGCCACTATCTCACTAACTCTAGCCCCTGAGGCTAGAGCAAACAAGAATATAACTTTTTGAGTCAAATCTTTCAAAGAGCAATTATCGTTGTTCAAACTTGAAGCAAAATGTAGTACCTTATCCAAAGACCATGAGATGGGCCTTGGAGGTGCTGCAGGCCTGAGCCTAGCACAGGCCGTAGGGATTTTGTTAAAAATCTCATTAGACAAGTTTACTTGGAAAGCATAAAGCAAGGGTCTAGTCAAGGCAGATTTACACGTAGTTATCGTGTTGGTTGCTAAACCTTGTTCATGAAGGTGAATGAAGAAAGACAAGCAGAAATCCATCGAGATTTCCTTTGGATTCTTTGCCTTGACAAAGGCCACCCACTTCTTCCAAGATGATCGTATTTCCTTCTGGTAGATTTTGACTTATATTCCTCTAAGAAGTCTATACTCTCTTTCGAGATCCCAAACCTTTTCTTTACTGCTAGGGAGAGAAAATCATGAGATGAAGGTCTTGGGTTTTCTGTAATGCAGCGAAGACAGTCGACTTCTGTACTTGTGACAGAACTGGGTACGGCAGGGGAATCAGCCTCGGCTGTAATTCCAATGTTAAAGGGAACCAGTTGCTCCGGGGCCACTTGGGAGCCACTAGGGCTGCTGTTCCTTGAAAAGATCTCAGCTTGTTGAGGACCTTGATGAAGGAGAATGATCTTGCGTCTAGGGACCATTCTGACACTATCGGAGTTATCCGGGATAGAGCGTCCGCTGTCACATTGCGGAACCCTTGAAGGTGAACTGCTGATAAGTGCCATCTCTTCTTTTCCGCTAAACGGAAAATGGCCAACATCACTTGGTTGAGTTGAGGTGATCTCGAGCCTTGACGATTCAGACATCTCATTACCACCTCGCTGTCTAGAATCAGTCTTATATGGACTAAAGGGCGAGGGGATAATCTCTTCAGTGTGAGGAAGACTGCCATGGCCTCCAAAATGTTGATATGGAAGGTCTTGAATAAAGAGGACCAAGTTCCTTGAACTTTCCGTTGATGAGAGTGACCTCCCCATCCATTGGGATGATGATTGAGGGTGGAGGCGGTTGCAGAGGTGTTGACCTCTTGAAGTTCTTGGCCTCCGACCATGGCTTTAGAAGTGATCGTAGTCGAATCGGTATTGGTCTTCTTAGATCTCTTCGAGCGTTTGATGTGTATCTTCTCCAGACTCCTGATGCATCTTTTAGCTGTGCTCTCAGCACTGGTTCTGTCACTGATGCAAACTGAAGGGAGCCCAGCACTCTCTCCTGTTGGCGTCTTGAAATCCTGTTGGATTTTAGAAGTCTCTTGACAGATCCCGCTATCTCTCTCCTCTTCTTCAATGGAATTTAGAGACGATGTGACTGTAAGTCCCAATGTATGCCTAGCCATTGAAACTTCTGAGCTGGAGATAGTCAAGACTTTTTGGTGTTGATCTTGAATCCTAGATGTTCCAGGAACTGGATCACTTTTTGAATGCTTACATGTATTACGACTCGGATGCTGCCCACACCAGCCAATCGTGCAAATAGGATACCACCTGGACACCTTCTAGGCATAGTTGTTGAACGACTGCTTCTGCAAGCTTCGTGAAGATCCTTGGTGCTATGTTTACTTCGAAGGGTATGGCTCTGAAAGCGTACTTTCTTTTTATATAGCCTGAATCCTAGGTAGGAGGAGAGTTGGCGATTGATCGGAATGTGCCAATAGGCATCTGCCATGTCTACAACAGGGCCCTTATGTGTTGAAGGGTCAGCATCTTGAACTTGTCGTTTTCTATGAACTTGTTGAGTGGCGACAAATCCAGAATGACTATGAGTTTGTCTGAGTCCTTCTTGGGAACACAAAACAGCCTTCCTTAGAATTTGATGGACCTTGCCATCTTTATCACCCGTTTGCTCAAGAGCTCTCGGGTGTATTCTTCCAGAACGGGGGTGGAGTGTTGGAAGAATTGAGGAAATAATGGTGGAGCTGTCTTCCAGCTCCAACCTAGTCCGTTCTTGATTAGACTGTGGGCCCAGGGATCAAAGGTCCAACGATCCCGGAAGAATAGGAGTCTTCCTCCTACCGGAAGCATCTCATTGCTTCTGGTTTCCGGAGGGCTTGCCTCCTTGACCGCGTGCTCCCCTACCCCTTCTTCCTCTCGAGGGATGTCTAGAGAAATCTCTACTTGACCCCCTTCCTTTAGGGCGAAAGGTAGTGGTCTGCCTTTTATAGGCGGGAGTAAAGGCTGGTGACTGAGTCACCTCCTGCTTGGGTACCATCTGGTAGGTGGGTTGGGGCTGTGCCACCATCTGTGGCACCGCGGTCATGGGAGGTTTTTGTTGTTGTCTAGCAGGGCGAGATGGCACTCTTGGCTTCTTTGTCTTCCTTTTCGGTTGGGGACCCTCATCCAGGGAAGACTTCCTCTTAGCCGACATGCCCCACTTCTGGAGAAGATTTCTATTCTCCGTGGTGGCCTTGTCGACTATTTCTTTGACCACTTCATTTGGAAAGAGGTCTTTCCCCCAGATATTGGAAGATATCAACTTCTTGGGTTCGTGTTAGACCGCAGCCGAGGCAAACACGAACTCCCTACAAGTCCTTCTAGCTCTAACAAAGCTATAGAAGCCTTTAGTTAGGGTTGCCAAATGTGTTTTGGCTACGACCATGAACATATCCGGGGACCTCTGTTCACTGGCCATTGCCTCCAGGGTCACCTGGAGGGACAGAGAGGCAGAAAGCCCCTCCTTCGTATCCGGTTCCCTACGCAGGAGAAATTCAGACAACTTGGGGAGGTTTTCGTTAAACTGACGTCCAGCGATATCAGCCTCCAACTTCCCGACTGAGAAGGTGAGCTGAATATCCTTCAGTCCTTGTGATCCGTTGGCAGGGCTAGGGAAAGGAGCCTACACTCTTCCAGTGTAGGGCAAGGTTTCCCAGCTTCCACTGCCTTCATCACTGCCTTAAACCCTTTTTCCGCAAAGGGGAAGGCCATAGTTGCTGGAGCAAGAAAAGATGGATGTTTCTTGCTCAGGGCCGGCATCTTAGAATTGGTGAAGCCCCTGTCCTTCAAACTGCTGGCTAGCAAAGCCTGAGCCTTCGTATGGTCAAGCACTATGACCTCCTTAGGTTCTGTCTCCTCCTTGGATACAGGTTCCACCCTTAGACGAACGAAGCAGTCAGGATAGGACTCAAAGCTGGGCCAGAACTTAATGTCCTCGATAAGGACAGCTCCCATCTTTCCTGCCGTTCGTTATTGGCATGTACTCGGCATGCCTCCATGGGTTTACCTCGGAGCATGAGGGAAGATCCTTCACGTTGAGTCTCCTATGAGACCCACGGGCCGCTGCAAGCTGATGAATCTTCCTTAGCGCAGCTTCCCTTTCTTCGCTCTTTTTCTGAAACATCTCCATCATAGCTTTGATGGCAGACAAGGTGTCGTCCGACTTTTCAGGTTGAGGAGCGGAGGAGGTTGAGGGCAGTGGTTCTGGGGCAGGAACCGACGAAACAGACACTGTTCCGGCTTCATCCTCTTCCGTCTCTGGAGCCAACGTTGACTCCTCATCTCAACCCTCCGCCAGAAGGTCCTTTTCGGTGTCCTCTGACACCTCTGACATCCTCTCATCATCTAGATGGATGTCCTTCATCGTATCCGAGACATCCGTATCCATGGCTATCTGAATGCAAGAGATCTCAGGGTGAGACAGGAATAACAGCATCCGCAGATGCTTTGGGGAATAGACAGTCCTTCATACGCTCACAAGGGAGGTAAGACCCCGTGGCATTCTTCTGAAAGCCACGAACCCATCTGCGCAGCTTGTTCCAAGCTGCATCCCTTGACTCCGTTGTCTTGGCGTTTTCAAAACCCTAATACACCAAGTCTTTGCACACAGTACATACCTAGGGGTCCCAGTATTTGTGAGGTCCCTTGGTGATGGAACAATGGGAGTGTGTCCTGCACTCCAGGTGGCCGCAGAAGTCCCTGCTACGTACGTTGCAGAAGACGCTGCCACACTTCACATGGTCCTCCTGTAAAGAGAGGAAAATAAAATGAGTATAAAGTAGTCTATCTCACTAGATAAACTAATAAATATTATAATAATATTTTCCATTTTATTTTATTGCATATAGCTTAGGATAGATAAGCTAGAAATGAATAAGGAAAGACACATACGTGTGTTTCCCGCCCAGCCAATTGCTGTGACCTCCCTCAATATTAACCATAGGGTTATCCTTCTCAGGAGGCCTGGTGGAAGAGTCTAGCCTATAAGGATAGAAGAGTGTAACTTAACCAACTTCCAAAAGGATTAATAATGAGGGTCATTAGTAACTGATCTAGCAGTATATGGAAAGAGAATTCCTTTCCTTATCTTAAAGGTCTCAACAATAGACTGCGCCTGGACACACAGAGTATGTTGGAAAATTAACTACTGTATACTTTTATACCATAGTTTTCTGTCTGCAGTATGATCTATACTGCAAATGTACTGGCTACTGTAAAGACATATAATGTAGTTGCCACTGGCAAGTTGCCGGCAAGGCTAGCACCTAGGGCACAGTTCAACTGACACAACATTGACTAAAATGGTGGCCGGCGGCCCGCCAGATTGCTGGCGGCTTAATGGACGCCGGCGGGTCACCGGGTGTTGGCACACTAGCCCAGACAGCATTCTATGTGACAGGGTGGTGGCCGGTAGACAGACCTCGACCGGCTCTTACCGGCCAAGTCAGTTGTATCAGCGAATCATTGGCTGTCGGCACACAAATCTAGCCAGCATCTTGCCGGCTAGGGTAGTGGCCAGCAGCCGCCAGTTAGGTTAGTACCTGGCGGCACTAGCCAAGAGAGAGAGAGAAAGCAAGGAGTGAAGGGTGATGTAAGAGCACTGTCTCACTTCCTTCCTCCAGAATGAGGGTTCTAATGGAAGGAGAGAATATAAGATAATCAAGCTTCCACCCATCCATCTCCACTGCTGGGCACAGGATGTGAATGGCAGTCCAAGGGAGGACTGA
Organism: Palaemon carinicauda; assembly: GCF_036898095.1. Lineage (NCBI taxonomy): Eukaryota > Metazoa > Arthropoda > Malacostraca > Decapoda > Palaemonidae > Palaemon > Palaemon carinicauda. Next base: position 11,859 of record NW_027170790.1, read on the forward strand.
AGAACACTCTATAGTAAAGGGATCTTCTGCCGGCAACTGGTCCCGCCGACAAAGCTATCCCGGAGCTCTGTAACCAAAAGGGAAGCTGAGCGACTAGGCCATACAAGCAGAAGCCCAAGCCGGCCCTACAACCTGCCGGCAAGCGGTGATATTGCAGAACGACTGCCAAAGGGTTGTGATGGCTAGGCCATCACTAAAGGACAGAGGGGGTAGGGAAAGAGGGTCCTGTATAAGGTGTGAGAGGAGCCGGCGACATGCCGGTCCGTGATGGCTAGGCCATCACTAAAGGACAGAGGGGGTAGGGAAAGAGGGTTCTGTATAAGGTGTGAGAGGAGCCGGCGACATGCCGGTCCTACCACACCTTAAGGAAGCTCTGCTTCAGTATTGGCACCATTCTAGGCAGACGGAGAATTTATTCCCCAGCCTAGGGTCTGCCAATACAGTAAGGGGGCCGGCAGTCATCTAGCCGCCACCCTTAATCAGAGAGGAACAGAGTTCCAGTGCCGGCGCCATCTTAGGCAGCAGAATAATAACTATTCTTCAGCCTAGGGTCTGCAAGCACAGGACTAGTCTGCTAAACCACAAGGAGAAGGGGGAAATCATATGACCCCTTCAAGTGCAGTCTAGGGAGGCTAAGCCTCCTATGCCGACAACATAAACCGACAGGGGAATCTAATCACCCTGCCGACCAGCTGCCTGCACACGACATGTACTCTGAGGTTCTGACCTAAACCCAAAGGTTACCATCTGTAGCTAGGGGAAGGGGCAGAAAAAAACCCTAGCCCAGTCTTGCCTGAATGACAACTCGAGGCAAGACTAACTAGGATTGAAGCCTTAGGCTGCACTCAGAGGGAAGGAGGGATTACCCTATATATGAGGGTAACCGGGGAGATTGTATGAAAGTATACTAAAGCCCCTAGGCTACTAGCCTAGCGACAATGAGATCGACTACCTAACTCATCGAAGCTCTCTCGTATACTATCTTAGAAGAGGAAATTTTATATGCAATCCATATATCTTACATGTATAAATTGCCTAATATCTTCATTTTTGGGCTCGGGCCATGTCATACTGATGGAAAGTTCCTTTAACTAGCTTCCTGTGGTATATTTGACTACAGTGATATTCCCAGAGAATTTGACTTAAGGTCTCCAAAATTCTAACTCCTGGCGCGAATATCCTTAAAGTTTTCCTTTTAGGATATCGCAAAATATCAGGGGACATATTCTTGACACGCCACATAGCAATCTGCACAACGCATAGCGTTTACACTTCGATGGGGAAAAGTGGCAAAATAAAAGAGGAGCCGTTATAAAGTTCCCTTCCTCCGTTACTGTTTGAGTACTCAGATGGCACCATAATCGCTGCCATCTTTATTCCTTTATCTGTAGCGGTCTCGCTCGATGGTTTTCCCAGTGCTCTCTCGTTATCAGGATTTATTATGCAATCTCTAGCCTCTTCTGCCTCTAGAAAGTTGAGTATTTGATTCTTATGCTGTAAAAGTTTGGCTCTGGCCGTAAAGTGAAAAATTGAATCGAATTAAACTAAATTTTTGGCAGAGCTATTGCCTAGACCGGAGGCATCTTCGGCACTGTCGATCGTAACGCATGAATTATTTAGTTAGCCAGAACGACTTTCCCGGAATAACAGCTTAAATAAAAATAATTAGCTATTTAGTCTTCATTGCTAGGAATTAATTATATTTTGCCAATAATATTCACATTAGTTTCGGCAAACTAGGTAGCTGATCTTGTTTACGCTAGGCTTCCTAGCCTAGGCGTTATAGTTTACTCTCTTGCATGATATAACAAGTGTTCCTGGTGCTATTAAATTTAAATGAAGATAATAAGCAATTTATAAATGTAAGATATATGGATTGCATATAAAATTTCCTCTTCTAAGATAGTATACGAGAGAGCTTCGAAGAGTTAGGTAGTTGATCTCATTGTCGCTAGGCTAGTAGCCTAGGGGCTTTAGTATACTTTCATACAATCTCCCCGGTTACCCTCATATATAGGGTAATCCCTCCTTCCCTCTGAGTGCAGCCTAAGGCTACAATCCTAGTTAGTCTTGCCTCGAGTTGTCATTCAGGCAAGACTAGGCTAGGGTTTTTCTGCCCCTTCACCTGGCTACTGATGGTGAGCTTTGGGTTCAGGTCAGAACCTCAGAGTACTTGTCGTATGCCGGCAACTGGTCGACATGGTGAATGTACTCCCCTATAAGGCCTTGTTTGATAGCATAGGAGGCTTTGCCTCCCTAGACTGCACTTGAAGGGGTCATGTGATCCCCCTTCTCCCTGTGGTTTAGTCGACTAGTCCAGTGCTCACAGACCATAAGGTGAAGAATAAGAGATTATTCTGCTGCCTAGGATGGCGTCGGCATTGGAACTGTTTCTCTATGATTAAGGGTGGCGGCTAGATGATTGCCAGCCCCCTTACTGTATTGGCAGACCCTAGGCTGGGGAATGAATTCTCCGTCCGCCTAGGATGGCGCCGATACTGAAACAGAGCTTCCTCATGGTGTAGTAGGACTGACATGCTGCCAGCTCCTCTCACACCTTATACAGGACCCTTTCCCATCCCGACTCTGTCCTTTATTGATGGCCTAGCCAACACATCCCTTTGGCCGTTGTCCTGCAATCTCACCGCTTGGGCTTCTGCTTGTATGGCCTAGTCGTACAGCTTCCCTATCAGACACAGAGCTCCAGGATAGCTGTGTCGGCAGGTCTAGCTGCCGGCAGAAGACCCATTTACCTTAGTCTTCTTCAGTCCTCCCTTGGGCTGCCATTCACATCCTATGACCGGCAGGGACCGGCAACGGAGGTGGATGGGTGGAAGCTTGATTATCTTATATTCTCCCCTTCCATTAGAACCCTCATTCTGGAGGAAGGAAGTGAGACAGTGCTCTTACATCACCCTTCACTCCTTGCTTTCTCTCTCTCTCTCTTGGCTAGTGCCGCCAGGTACTAACCTAATTGGCGGCTGCCAGCCACTAACCTTGCCGGCAAGATGCTGGATAGACTTGTGGACCGACAGCCAATGATTCACTGACACAATTGACTTGGCCGGCAAGAGCCGGCCGAGTTCGGTCTGCCGGCCACTACCCTGTCACATTGAATGCTGTCTGGGCTAGTGTGTCGACAGCCGGTGACCCGCCGGCGTCCATTAAGCCGCCAGCAATCTGGCGGGCCGCCGGCCACCATTTTAGTCAATGTTGTGTCAGTTGAACTGTGCCCTAGGTGCTAGCCTTGCCGGCAACTTGCCAGTGGCAACTACATTATATGTCTTTACAGTAGCCAGTACATTTGCAGTATAGATCATACTGCAGACAGAAAACTATGGTATAAAAGTATACAGTAGTTAATTTTCCAACATACTCTGTGTGTCCAGGCGCAGTCTATTGTTGAGACCTTTAAGATAAGGAAAGGAATTCTCTTTCCATATACTGCTAGATCAGTTACTAATGACCCTCATTATTAATCCTTTTGGAAGTTGGTTAAGTTACACTCTTCTATCCTTATAGGCTAGACTCTTCCACCAGGCCTCCTGAGAAGGATAACCCTATGGTTAATATTGAGGGAGGTCACAGCAATTGGCTGGGCGGGAAACACACGTATGTGTCTTTCCTAATTCATTTCTAGCTTATCTATCCTAAGCTATATGCAATAAAATAAAATGGAAAATATTATTAATAATATTTATTAGTTTATCTAGTGAGATGAACTACTTTATACTCATTTTATTTTCCTCTCTTTACTGGAGGACCATGTGAAGTGTGGCAGCGTCTTCTACAACGTACGTAGCAGGGACTTCTGCGGCCACCTGGAGTGTAGGACACACTCCCATTGTTCCATCACCAAGGGACCTCTCAAATATTGGGACCCCCAGGTATGTACCGTGTGCAAAGACTTGGTTAATGAGGCCTTTGAAGACCCCAAGACAACGGAGTCAAGGGATGCAGCTCGGAATAAGCTCTGCGATGGGTTCGTGGCTTTCAGAAAAAGGCCACGGGGCCTTACCTCCCCAACGAGCATATGAGGGCCTATCTATTCCCCAAAGCATCTGCGGATGCTGTTATTCCACAGCCTCACCCTGAGATCCCTTGCGTCCAGATTTCCGTAGACACGAATGTCTCGGATGCGATGAAGGACGTCCATCTAGATGACGAGAGGATGTCAGAGGTGTCAGAGGACACCGAAAAGGACCTTCTGGCTGAAGGTCAAGAAGAGGAGTCAACATTGGCTCCAGAGACGGAAGAGGATGAAGTCGAAACAGTGTCTGTTTCGTTAGTTCCAACCCCAGTACCACTGCCCTCTATCTCCTCTGCTCCTCCACCTGTTAAGTTGGATAAGACCCTGTCTGCCATCATGGCCATGATGGAGACCTTTCAGAAGAAGAGCGAAGAAAGGGAAGCTGCGCTAAGGAAGGAGATTCATCAGCTTGCATCGGTCCGTGGGTCTCATAAGAGACTCAATGTCAAGGATCTTCCCTCGTGCTCTGAGGTAAACCCATGGAGGCATGCAGAGTACATGCCAACACGAATGGCAAGATCTTCATATCAGTAAAGCTGGGAGCTGTCCTTATCGAGGCCATTGAGTTCTGTTCCAGCTTTGAGTCCTATCCTGACTGCTTTGTTCGTCTAAAGGTGGAACCTGTATCCAAAGAGGAGACAGAGTCCAAGGAGGTCATAGTGCTTGACCATACAAAGGCTCAAGCTTTGTTGGCCAGCAGTCTGAAGGACAGGGGCTTCACCAACTCTAAGGTGCCAGCCCTGAGTAAGAAACACCCTTCCTTTCTTGCTCCAGCGACAATGGCCTTCCCATTTACAGAAAAAGGGTTCAAGGTGGTGATCAAGGCAGTGGAAGCTGGGAAACCTTGCCCTACACTGGAGGAGTGTAGGCCCATTTCCCTAGCCCTGCCTACAGATCACAAGGACTGGAAGGATATTCAGCTTACCTTCTCAGTCGGGAAGTTGGAGGACGATATCGCTGGACGTCGGTTCAGCGACGTCGGTTCAGCGAAAACTTCCCCAAGTTTTCTGATTTTCTCCTGCGTAGGGAGCAGGATACGAAAGAAAGGCTTGCTGCCTCTCTTTCCCTCCAAGTTACCTTGGAGGCAATGGCCAGTGAACATAGGTCCCCAGATATGTTCATGGTCGTAGCCAAAACACATTTGACAACCCTAATTAGACTCTTATAGCTTTGTTGGGGCTAGAATGGCTTGTAGGGAGTTCGTGTTTGCCTCGGCTGCGGTAAGACACAAACCCAGGAAGTTGATATCTTCCAATATCTGGGAGAAAGACCTCTTCCCAAATGAAGTGGTCAAGGAGATAGTCGACAAGGCCGCCATGGAGAATAAGAATCTTCTCCAGAAGTGGGGTATGTCGGCTAAAAGGAAGTCTTCCCCGGATGAGGGTCCCCAACCGAAACGGATAACAAAGAGGCCAAGGTTGCACTCTCGCCCTGCTAGACAACAAGAGCAACTTCCCATGACCCCGGTGCCCCAGATGGTGGCAAAGCCCCAACCCACCTACCAGATGGTACCCCAGCAGGTGGTGACTCAGTCACCAGCCTTCACTCCCGCCTATGAGAGGCAGACCACTACCTTTCGCCCTCAAGGTAGAGGGTCAAATAGAGGTTCCTCTAGACGTCCCTCGAGAGGAAGAGGGGGTAGGGGAGGACGCGTTCAAGGAGGCAAGCCCTCCGGAAACCAGAAGCAATGAGATGTTTCCAGTAGGAGGAAGAGTCCAACTATTCCGGGATCGTTGGACCTTCGATCCCTGGGCCCACAGCCTAATCAAGAACGGACTAGGTTGGAGCTGGAAGACTGCTCCACCATCATTTCCTCAATTCTTCCAACACTCCTCCCCCATTCTGGAAGAATATACCCGAGAACTCGTGAGCAAACAGGTGATAAGGAGGGCAAAGTCCATCAAATTCCAAGGGAGGCTGTTTTGTGTTCCCAAGAAGGACTCAGACAAACTCAGAGTCATTCTGGATTTGTCGCCACTCAACAAGTTCATAGAAAACGACAAGTTCAAGATGCTGACCCATCAACACATAAGGACCCTACTGCCCAAAAGGGCATACATAGTCTCCATAGACATGGCAGATGCCTGTTGGCACATTCCGATCAATCGCCAACTCTCCTGCTACCTAGGATTCAGGCTGCAAAAAAAGAAAGTACGCTTTCAGAGCCATGCCCTTCGGACTAAACATAGCCCCAAGGATCTCCACGAAGCTTGCAGAAGCAGTCGTTCAACAACTACGCCTAGAAGGTGTCCAGGTGATGTCCTACATGGACGATTGGCTGGTGTGGGCAGCATCCGTGACGAAATGCATGCAAGCATCCAAGAAAGTGATCCAGTTCTTGGAACATCTAGGATTCAAGATCAACACCAAAAAGTCTCGACTATCTCCAGCTCAGAAGTTTCAATTGCTAGGTATACATTGGAACTTATAGTCACATCGCCTCTCCAGTCCACATAAGACTGATTCTTGACAGCGAGGTGGTAATGAGATGCCTGATTCGTCAAGGCTCGAGATCACCTCAACTCAACCAGGTAATGTTGGCCATCTTCCGCTTAGCGGAAAAGAAGAGATGGCACTTATCAGCAGTTCACCTTCAAGGGTTCCGCAATGTGATGGCGGACGCTTTATCTACGCTAACGCCGATAGAGTCAGAATGGTCCCTAGACGCAATATCATTCTCCTTCATCTTACATCAAGTCCCGGAACTGCAGATCGACCTCTTCGCGATGAGCGACAACAAGAAACTTCCTCGGTATGTGGCCCCATACGAGGACCCTCTAGCGGAAGCAATGGACGCCATGTCCCTCGACTGGAACAGATGGACCAGGATTTATCTGTTCCCTCCATCCAACCTGCTGATGAAGGTCCTCAACAAGCTGAGAACTTTTCAGGGAACAGCACCCCTAGTGGCTCCCAAGTGGCCCAGGAGCAACTGGTTCCCTCTTGTATTGGAATTGCAACTGAGGCTGATTCCCCTGCCGGACCCAGTTTTGTCTCAACAAATACAGAAGTCGACTGTCTTTGCTTCATTACAGAAAACCTAAGACCTTCATCTCATGATTTTCTCTCCCTAGCAGTAAGATAAAGGTTTGGGATCTCGAAAAAAAGTATAGACTTCCCTAAGGAATATAAGTCTAAATCTACCAGAAGGCAATATGAGTCGTCTTGGAAGAAGTGTGGGGCTTTTGTCAAGGCAAGAAAACCAAAAGAAATCTCGACAGATTTCTGTTTACCTTTCTTTATTCATATTCATGAACAAGGTTTAGCAGCCAACACGATAACTACGTGTAAATCAGCCTTGACTAGACCCTTGCTTCACGCTTTCCAAGTAGACTTTTCTAATGAAATTTTTAACAAGATCCCTAAGGCCTGTGCTTGGCTTAGGCCTGTAGCACCTCCAAAGCCCATTTCATGGTCCTTAGATAAAGTACTACATTTTGCTCCGATATTGAACAACGAAAATTGCTCTCTGAAAGATTTGACTCAAAAAGTTATATTCTTGTTTGCTCTAGCCTCAGGGGCTAGAGTTAGTGAAATAGTGGCCCTTTCTCGGGAAGAGGGCCAGATCCAGTTTACTGAAACTGGAGAACTGAATCTCTTTCCTGACCCAACGTTTCTCGCCAAGAATGAGCTACCCACCAAGAGCTGGGGTCCCTGGAGAATCTGCCCTCTGAAGGAAGATGTCTCGCTGTGTCCAGTGGAGTGTCTAAAGGTCTATCTTCGTAGAACTTCAGACTTCAGGGGAGGACAGCTCTTTAAAGGAGAAATATCGGGCTAAAACTTATCCCTGAAACAACTAAGGGCGAAGATCACCTACTTCATTTGCAGAGCGGATCCTGATAGTACACCCACAGGTCATGATCCTAGGAAAATTGCTTCATTGTTAAATTTTTTCCAGCTCATGGATTTTGAGGGCCTTCACTCGTTTTTTGGATGGAAGTCATACAGGGTGTTTTTCAAGCACTACGCGAAGCAAGTGCATGAATGAAAGAGATATGTGGTGGCAGCAGGTAGTGTACTAAAACCTGTGGCTTAGTTCTGCGAGGAACAGTGAATTATTTGGGACTATAATTCTATGGGGTGTACATGTTGGCACATTATAGTGCAACATCGTAATTGAAATGTCATGAAAATGACATTATGGTCCTTTCCAGTGTTTAATGGTGAAGAAACATAGACTTAACACTAGTGTCGTGTGTTTTTACACAAGTGTAAATAGACCGACTTTCTCAGAAAAGTATTAGAAAATTATTAAATTTTCAATTGAGTGGCATGAACTTTTGTTTTCAGATGAAACAAGTATTTCTGATCTGGCCTGTATTTTCTATGTTTATAAATTCTATTCGCTTGCATTTTTTATGTTATTATGAAATGTATGCTGAATTATTATTTATCGATTGACAATAAATGTCTAATCGTTTTTTGCGTCTTATTTCCCCCCAAACATATATAAATAAAGTTATGTATGAGCATTACTTCTTATTCCTTACTATTCTGCATAATAACATTGAACAATGGTAGTAACTTTGTTCCTAAATGTAAACAAACCCTTTTCTGACCTTGTTTCGATACGGATATAAACTTGTCTGTTGTGGTATGCAGCTGGGCTGATATACCTTAGAGGCTACGATGGCTTATGTGAACCTGTGTTCATTTTTAAAATACAAACTTTCGCTAAAGGCATACAGCGAGACCTGTTGGTTGCTAGGTTGGTCATATTTAATATGCAAACTTCTAGAACAGAGCACTCTATTTCACATGTATGTATTTTTTAGGAGGTTAGTTATGTACTGCACTTATTTCATACACTCTCATACGCTGTAATGCTATTGCTCTTTTTTTCTATCTTTCGCTCTCTCCCACAAATAGAAAAACCTATTTACGTTTGCCATTGCATGTTTCAAATTTTTTGAATTTTTGTGCCATGGTTGCCCTCAACCGTTTGTACATAGGCTGGTTATCTTGTTGAATAAAGGCACTTACACTCACCTTGCCCCTCTGGTAGTACCTGACAGCTACCTCACGACCCTACCAACCCATTATTCTTATAATTGGTATGTGATTCTTTCTGACGTCCCGTGTAGGGGTTACGAATTTTCTTTATATGGGACGGTGATATTCATGTATGACCCAGGGCCTATGACTTTCTCTTATTAGAAACAGATAGGGGGCGATAGTGGTCTTTCTTTGCTTCTCCACAGATCAGGACTGGAACAGTTCCAGGGAAGTTACAGAACCTTCCACATTTGGTTTTAAGGGGATTTCCAGCCATCTAATCAGTGAGTCTCCTCAAATAAAGGACTCAGGTTTGTATGGATCGAAAAAAATACAAATTACCTTGAAATTTTTTTTATTTTAATTTAGAAAATTGTCATTTTATTTCAGAAAACTCCAACATTTTCATCTTGCCCTTTTCCAATGATAGTTGTTCTCTTATTATTTCAGAATTTTCATCTCAAAGGAAATAATCATCCACCTCTTGTTACAAGATTGTGTAAAATATCGGAAGATATCTGCAAAAGATACAGGACTGGGAAAAAGTAAGAAGAAGAAGAGATACAGGAATGGGAAAAAAGAAGAAAGGTCTGTGTAGATTCATGCAGTAAGAATTAGAAGTTTAGTATTAAATTGATCTTTAAACACTCTTGGAGATCATATTGCAGAGGATGTCATCCAGTAATAGGGAGAGGATGGAAAACTCTGAATCATCAGAAATTTCAATAAAAAGCGAAATTGAAGATTCCTTTTCACGCTCTGCAGTCAAGTTGGAAAATGATGATTTTATGGACAGTGTTGGACTCTTTGATGATGACTCTCTTTTCATGGATCCAGACATGGAATTCAAAGCAGAGCCAGAATTTGAAGCAGAGCCAGAAATATTTGAGTCAACCGAAGGTGACATGAAATATTCTTTCGACTCTGATGCATCAGTGAGTGAGGAGGATTTACAAATCAGCAAAAGGGAAGTCAATAAAGAGGAGGAGGAGAAGAGTGTAAAGACAGGTGTGAAAGAGGAATGTGGCATACAGTTGGGATCCAGAAGGAAAGAGGACAAAGGAAAGGGAAGAGGAAGAGGGAAAGAACGTTTACAGAATAAGGAGGAGCAGATCGAAAACAGTGGCTGTGAAAAACCTCTTTGTCAAGAAATTGATTCCAAAAGTGGGAATTATGAAAAACAATCTATTGGAGTAGTTAAACCCCCCAACACTCACAAACTAATTCACACTGGAAGCCAGTTCAGATGCAGAGAATGTGACAAAACATTTTCTAAGGAAGTTGATCTTAATGCACATTATAAAACTCACACCAGGAGGAAGTCATTCAAGTGTAGTGAATGTGATAAAGCATTTTCTCATAAAAACATTCTCACAGACCATCATAGAATTCATACTGGGGAGAAGCCATTTAAGTGCAGTGTCTGTGACAAAGCATTTTCTCAGAGAGCTCATCTCACACAGCATCATAGAATTCACACTGGGGAGAAGCCATTTAAGTGCAGTTTCTGTGATAAAACTTTTTCTCGGAAAAATAATCTCATAGAGCATCATAAAATTCATACTGAGACGAAGCCATTTGAGTGCCGTTTCTGTGACAAAGCATTTTCTCAGAGAGCTTATCTCACAAAGCATCATAGAATTCACACTGGGGAGACACCATTCAAGTGCAGTTTCTGTGACAAAGCATTTTCTCAGAGATCTCATCTCACACAGCATCATAGAATTCACACTGGGGAGAAGCCATTTAAGTGCAGTGTCTGTGACAAAGCATTTTCTATTAGAAGTAATCTCACACAGCATCATAATATTCACACTGGGGAGACGCCATTTAAGTGCAATTTCTGTGACAAAGCATTTTCTCAGAGAGATTATCTCACAAAGCATCATAGAATTCACACTGGGGAGAAGCCATATAAGTGTAGTTTCTGTGACAAAGCATTTTCTCAGAGAGCTAATCTCACAACGCATCATAGAATTCACAATGGGGAGAAGCCATTCAAGTGCAGTGTCTGTAACAAAGCCTTTTCTCAGAGAGTTAATCTCACACATCATAATAAAATTCATACTCGGGTCGTCCAGCGCATCCCTCAGGTTGCGAATGGGGGCACCCCCTCCCTATGAATAATTAAGGTGAGGGCAGCTTCGAATAAGATAAGAAGCTGTGGAAAATGAGGAACTCAAATAAAAAGATGTGAAGCAATGAGCAAAGATGCTGGAAAGGTACCGACCAGAATAAACGGTCCCCGTAAATTTTTCCTGCACTAGGCGGGTTATTATGAGCGATGGTGCAACTTCAATCCGTGCATCGAGCACCCAGCAGGGATCCCCACCAGATCAGAAAAGTCCTGATCCTGGGCCCCAGCAACCATCAAGGCAAAGAACCAAAAGGAAAAGAAGATTATTTCAAAGTGTTAAATGGTCCCTTGCGGAGAAGAAAGTGCTCCTATCCTGCTTCACCTACTCAAGGTATGAGGGGTGGGGCAGAAATAGAAACCAAGCATTCGAGGAAAAAATTAGATTCCAATCTACCACCTGAGAAAATTGCTGCCACCAATATGAGTCTATTAACCCTTTTACCCCCAGGCTCTTTGGAAATTTCCAACCCTTAACCCCCAAGGGGTTATTTTTTCCCCCAGAACATTTTGCTGTATATATTTTTTAAATTGCTCTAACAGCCTTAATTTTTGTCATAGAGAGGTCAGATTGGTCTCATTCTCTTGGAAAATGCCTGAATTTTCTAAAAAAAAATATTAAAAATATGAAAAAAAAATTTATAGCATTTTTTTGTAAGGACGTACCGGTACATCCATGGGGGTAAAGGGATGAGTTTTGTGAAACGTACCAGTACGTCCTTTGGGGGTAAAAGGGATACCATTGATAGTTTAAAAAATTCCAAAATATCTCCCTGAAGAAGAAATATAAAATATGAAAAAGGAAGCTGAGGCTAAAGCAAAGAGTGACTATGAAGAGAGGCAAGTGAACAACAAGAATATAGAAAAAGTAGAAGGGATTGAAATGAGGAATGGGTATTGATATGGGCAATGGAGTTTGCCAAAGTAAAGTTTACTAGACAAAGAGAAGGATGTAACAAGGGGCAGAGAATATTCCATTATCACTGCCCAAATAAGATTGGTATATCAAGATTAAACCTCACCACCCAGAAATTTAATTTCATTGCACATAAACTTTAATGAAGCTGAAATTTAAAAGATGAGGGTGGATGTTTAAGACAAGGTAAAAAACAACAAATGCCCTATAGAGGAATACTGTGGAAAATACAGATCAAGTCCAGCAAAGACCATTACCACCAGCACCTCAGAGCACCACAACCCTAAGGCCAGAAAGACAAGTGAGGACGGCATCACCAGAACCAAGAAGAAATGGAAACCACACTCTACCTAGGCGACCAAGAAACATCAAAACAGAGCTTGACCCAGAACAACAGGAATTAGAAGAGGAACTGGCCAGTAAAATTGAAGAAATAAAAACAATATTAATGGAAGATGGACCTAAGCTGGTCAAGCTTAAAGAAAATGAAGAACTAAAAGCCTGGGTGAATAAAGTCAACACAAGGCTTGCTAGAATGGTCCCGGCAGGAGTAAGTCTGACAGAAATTAACCATATCAGTTATGGTGCAGTCTGGTACATACAAAGTAAGATCATACCAGGAGTAATCCAGCCAAAGAAAAGAATTGTAGAGCCAATATGGAAGAAGAAATAATATGATAAAATAAACCAGTTAAGGGCAGAGATTTTGCAAATGTCCATGTATATGAAAGAGCAAAATCACTCTCAAAACCTGCTGAAGAGAATAAGAAAAATAAAGAAAAATTATGGAATAGATACAAACGAGCAGAAAACTAGCAGAACACCAAGCCAAAGCAAAGGCCCTAGATGCACAAATAAGAAACAAAGAACATAAGATAAAAGCAAAACAGATAAACAAGCAGGTTAGTAAAAATCCAAAAATTGTGTATAAAAATGGGGTAAAAGAAACAGTCGAGGTACGAACAGCCCCGATCATGGAAGATCTGGAGAGGTTTTGGAAGCCACTGTTTAAAGACCAGAGACAACACCAAGAGACTTCATGGATTGACACCATTAGACAAAAGAACAGCGAGAAACAACAAATGCCCCCTACAAGGTTCACCACAGAAAAGTTAGCCAGAAAAATCAAAGAAGATAGTAATCTTAAGACTCCAGGAGTAGACAAGATTCCGAATTTCTGGCTAAAAAAGATCACAGAACTACACCAACACTATGAGCAAGTCTTTTCAAGAATGATACAAGGAGTAGAAGAATCACCAGAATGGCTCACAACGGAAAACACCACTCCTTCCCAAGAGCTCTGAGACCAAACTCCCCAACAAATGTAGGCCCATCTGCTGTCTACCAACAGCCTACAAATAGCTCACAGGGGTCATAGCAGATGAGATCTATGAACACCTAAATCAAGGCAAATATATGGAAAAAGAACAAAAGGGATGTATAAGAAACAAACTTGGAACTAAAGATCAATTGCTAATTAACAAAACAATATTAGAAGACTGTAAGAAAAGGTAAAGGAACCTTAATATGGCTTGGATAGACTATAAGAAGGCATTTGGCTGTGTGCCACACTCCTGGATACTTAAATGTCCGGAATTATATATCAGTGAGGAAATAGGATCATTCCTGTTAGCCTAGATGGTTAAGTGGAAGACCACCATATGTCCTAAACACTTTGAGGGCCAGATAGTAATTCCAAACATAAAAATACAAAGATGACTAATCCAGCTACTTCCAACAGATACATTACCATTTTTTATGATGTGATAATTCCGACAGGAAGATATATAGAAGGATGTGCTATAAAACCTGATATTGTGATCTGGAATAAAGAAGAAAAAACAGCAAAAATTATAGATGTGACAGTACTTAGTGATTTTGGCCTCAATAGAGCTGAAAGGCAGAAAATAAAATATCAAGAACTAAAGAATGATCTGAAAAATACTTGGGAACTGAAAGGAATAGGAATAATACCTGTGATGGGGGGGTGGGGGGGGGGAAGAGGACTTGTGAAGAAAAACCTAAGACATTACCTTCAGGCGATACCAAGTTGCCCAACCATGAATGAGGTGCAGATTGCTGCCATCAAGGGAACCGTGACCATCTTAAAAAGAGGCCTCGTATACAAGGCTAGTGGAGTACAGAGGTGCAGCTATAGACCACAGATTGGGGTCCATTGCATCACTAATATAAAGTAAAACCAATTAAGATATTAAGACAAAGGGAGAAACCTTTTAAGTGCAGTCTCTCTGATATGGCATTTACCTTGAAAACACATGGAAAGGCACATGAAGATTTGTGACAGAAAAAGATTGTAAGGAATTGGGGAAGTCGTGTTCTTTTGAAAAGGAGAGAACGATGTTATAAAGTGATCAAATTTCCAAACTTGCTGGACTGTAGTTGTACTCTCTCTTATTAGTTTAATTAACTGGAATTGAGTCTGTTCCTTTGAAAATGATTCTTTATGGGACATTTACAAACAAGTTGAATGGAATTTTGATCAAGCAAGAAAAACATGTTCGACTGAATGAGATCTTCCGTGTTTCCTTGGTGATGTTCAGTTAATTTGTGATGTTGTCATCTCTTGTTAACTAGTTATGCCCTTCCTTTGTTGTACAGTATACAGCAAAGCTGGTGATACCTGAATTCAGTGATTTTCATTTGAAAGTCACTAACTGGCAACTGTCACGTTCTTCGCATTTCTAATGAGACTAGGTTCCCAGGACAAAGCGTTTTGAAACTTTGCTAAATAAAAGATACAGTTCATTATGCATGATTTTAGAGAATTTATTATTGTTAGATAATTATGGAAAAATTAACCCAATAATCTTTAATTATGATAGAAATAAAAAAAAATACTTAATGTTCCTGACTTTTTAGCCACCATAGTTATGTATGTAACGTAAAGAACATCGGAGATGTAGTTGTGGCAGGGTCTAACCGAACAGCAACTGGCAGTCTCACGGTGGCACTCTCACGAGCAATTCATCTGTCAAATATGGTTAGAGCTACCTAACAGCTACCGAATAACTGTAACTCTAGTTAACGTATTTCACCAGATTCTTTATAAAAAATTGATATAACCAAACTTCTTAACATCAACGAAACAACTGTTTATAGATGGCTAAATGATACAATGAAGGAGAAAAATTAAAAAGCCATCCTAGTAGGTGAGAGACCCTGCTGCTGCACAACCGCAGAAAAAGACGAAGACTTACAAAGCCAGTAGCATAGGCCTAGACTCCAGAGCCATCCTATCATCATCATCATCACCATTATTATTAGTTTGTTCCGTAACTGGGATACAAACCACGCTATTTATTAGGAGTATTACTTTCAGCATAGCTGAAATGACCAGCCATTAAAGTTTAGCGAGGGTTAACTACCCGCGCCGCTAGTTAGCAGTGGATAGGGGAGGGTAGTTAGCTACCGCTCCCACTCACACACCTGTGATTAACCTCACTTTGCTTTTGTCTCGGATGGTGAACGGACGTTGCCGCTCTTCATCCTTCACTTTGGACTGCCATTAATCTGTTTATGCTTTTTCTTTTTCTAGTGTGTGTTTGTGAGTTGACTTCTGCAACCATGCGCACCTGCCCTAGACTCACCGGCCGGCCCAGTAGAACATTTATGTCGGCGATGGAGACTGATCCCCACACCCTTTGTCCCACGTGCAGAGGTCAACGGTGTGATAGTGATAATAAGTTTAATGAGTGTAGGGAGTGGTCTTCCTCCCAGTGGGAGAGGTTTGGGCGATGGCGGAAGAAGAAGTCTAAGGGGGATGTTTCTTCTTCGAAGGTTCCTTTGAAAGGAGGAAAACCCAAGGCCTCTTCTTCCGTCTCCTGACCCTCCTCCGAAGCTCCTACTCGTTTGTAAGAGACCGTCGAGTAGTAGCGTAGACCAATTTAATGTCGGCCAACCCTGGTCCAAGAGAGATGGTGCCTAGCGAAGCGGCCCCACCTCTCCCCCCTGGGTTAGGCCTTGTCACTAACTCCTTTATTACAGGTTTGGTCGTCCTTGGAGCTCTCGTATCCGCCCTCCAAGGACGCATTGCTGCAGATCATCCGCAAGGGTGCTACTGTGCAGCAGTCATCGTTGCCGTCAGAGGTAGATCCTCTGGCCCTTGTCGACGTCGTGGTGTCAGAGGTGTCACCTATGATCTCATCCGACTCCTCTGCCCCTCCAGACTCTCAAGCGGTTGCTGCCGACTTAGTTTCCCCCGTTCCGGATCATCTTTCGAGGGGAAAACTAAATCCAACGTCTGTCTCTCCTGCGATTATTTCTTCCCCTTGGGGGAGTTCACTCATAGAGACTCCTCTTCGGAGGACTGCTGCGGCGTACGGTCAGCTTGCTGATCCAACGGCCCCTAGAAGGCGTTTTCATCGAAAAGCTTGCCCTCCACTTCGCCTTAGAGGTCTCTCTTCACCATCGTTGAAAAGGCGCCTCTTCAGCTCTTCTGCTTCGTTGTCGCAGCCTTCACCTGGAGAGGAGCCTCCGCTGCAGTCATCTTCTGGCCCTTGACCTTCAACCGTGCTTGGACCTGCTACTAGTCCTCCGACTTCGATCTTGGACCTCTCTGTAGATCATTCGCGACCTCCATCAGTGGATGCTCGCCCTTCCAAAGGGCACATCCCAGTTCCTGACCTACCCTCCATCAGACCTGCCGACCTTCCATCACCATTCCTGTTCCCAGTAAAGCCTCTTGAGGCCCTACCGAAGTGAGCAGCTACGCGCCATCGCCCTTCAGCTCGCCAACCTCCTGCAGGACATCAGTGTGCACCAGCAGTTCGTCAACACCAGCCTGCTCATTCGCGCTCTACAGCACTTTGGCGCGCCCCTTCACCTGCTTGCCCTCATAGACGGCAGCTGCAACATGCGCCTACGCACCAGCGCTCTCCTGGCCGCCCACGCTCTACGTGCCAGCGCTCTCTTGCACGCCAGCACACTCCGGCTCGCCTACGCGCCAGCGCTCTACTGCACATCAACTCTCTCTTGCACACCAGCGTGTTCCCGCTCGCTAGCACTCGCCTGCGCGTCAGCGAGCTCCTGAGCGCCAGCACTCTTCTACGCGCCTACGAGCCTGCAATCAACACTCGTGATCCAGCGCTCTCCTGCGCGCCAAGTGTCTCCCGCGTGCATGCACCAGGACATGCGCGCCCGACACTTACCCACGCGCCACCACTCGTTCGCGCGCACAAGCCAACTCTCACCCATGCGCCAGCCCTCACCTGCGCTTCAACTTTCGCCCGCGCCGTTCGCCAACAGGCACGGGCACAGAACTACACCCGGCCAGGTCATCATTGCCTCATTCCCCTCCCCGCAAACGCAGTTCAGAGTACCCATCTGAAAAGGGGAACAGGCTTCAGCTGAGTGGTTCAGGATTCCGAAATTGCCTTCTAAGGCGGCCCACCTATTATGGTAACTCCTCGTAGGGAACCTTCGGTCCCTTTCCCTTCAGGGGATCTGTCTGACATTGCTTCGGTCATTCAGCAGCCATGGTTCAGTGCCCTAGCCAGAGCTGTAGCATAGGCCTTCAATCCTGCCCTGTCTGGCCGCTCGTCAGAGCAGCCTATAGCTCTAGACTCTCGACATGGAACCATGGCTTCCTCCACCCCATTGAAGAGGAAAAGAGGAGTTTCCGACGTGGTCACTTCCTCGAGGGTGAAACTGACTCCGATCAGGCCATCAAGGCTAGTCCCTCCGGTATCTCCCCAGGGATACTCTCCCACCTCTCCTTTACCAAGGGAGTCACATGAGGAAAGGCCCTCCTCCATTCCACCGTCGGAGGAAACCTCCCTTCACGTTGAGAGTTCCCCACCGTCAGAGATCGGGAGGGGCACAACATCGAGGCCTTCGATGTTGGAGTCTTACCTCCTTCCTCGAAAGGAGGCCAAAGACTCCAAGACCCTGCCAAAGTCCTCTACCAGGACTACAAAGATGGAGACAGCCAGCCACTCGAGGGATGTCCGCATCCCACCCCGGAGAGAGCTCTCGGGGATGGAAGATGGAGACTTCACAGCAAGTCCGACGTCAGAAGGGGAGCAAAAAGAGTCAGAACATGCATTCTGGCAGGTCCTGACTCTTATTAGGGTCCTCAACGGATTTTCCGACCCAGAGATACCCCCTCGGGAGGGCAAAGACATGATCTTTGACCGTGTCTTCGGCACCCAGAAACCCTCAAAGGCCAGTGCAGCCCTGCCCTGGTCTCAGGGGTTGAAGGGTGCCAGGGCTAAGATCGCCCAACACCTCTCCGAGTTTGCCTCCTCCAACCGTTCCGGCTCTACCAACAAGCTCCTCCCACCTCCTCGTGTACAACAGAGGAGGTACTTTGAGATCTTGGAGGAGCCCAGTTCAGCTCTTCCTCTCCACCACTCTCTGGAAGAGTTAACTAAGGGGACCTCTCTTGAGAGACTCTCCAGCTGGCAGGTCTCTTTCTCGGCTGCCGAAGTCCTTAATCAGGAAAAGGTCACAAAGTATGCTATGCAGGCTACTTCATGGCATGATATCTGGTTAGGAACCTTGGGAACCCTGGTACGAACCAAGGATTTCTCCAAGGACCGTACCAGGAAGGCAATGGAGACCTACCTTCTCTCAGGCACTCGCACAATCGAGTTTCTTTCCCACCAAGTTTCGAACTTGTGGGCAATCACCATCTAGAAACGTCGAGATGTGGTGTCTGTGAGATTCCACCATCAGGTCCCCAACATCGAGATAACTAGGCTAAGACATTCCTCTCTAGAGGGAGCCCACCTGTTTGAGCCTAAGGACGTGGAACATGCTGCTGAGAGGTGGAGGAAGTCTCATCAGGACTCCCTCCTCCAAGGGGCTTTGACATCCAATCCCTATAAACCTCCAGCACCTCAGCATTCCCGTCCATCCAAGACCACAACAACGAAAACAACAGCGAAGACAGTGGTGTCTAATAAGTCCTTTCCTTGTCCCTCCAGGGGAGGTTAAAATCCTAGAGGGAGCAGCCAAGGCTGCAAATGCTAGGATAGGCACTCCCCCTGCCTCTCCACTAGTGGGGGGATGCCTACATAGTTGCTTGGACAGGTGGAAGCAACTCGTGGCCTAACCCTGGACAATAACATCTCTCCCTCCCATGACCAGGAATCCAGTGTCAATAGACTCCTTTGCCTTGGGATCAGCAAAGGGGCAGGCCCTTCAGGCAGAAGTCCAGACCCCGTTGAAGAAGGGTGCTCTCCAAGAGGTCCTCGATGGGTCCCCAGGCTTCTTCAGTCGACTCTTTCTTGTAAGAAAGGTGTCTGGAGGCTGGAGACCAGTCTTCGACCTCTCAGCCCTGAAAAAATTTGACAAACAAACTTTGTTCAGCATGGAGACGGCAGACACGGTCAGACTAGCGGTAAGACCTCAGGACTTCATGTGTACACTGGACCTGAAGGACGCGTACTTCCAAATCCCAGTCCATCCGTCTTCAAGGAAGTACTTAAGATTCAGCCTAGACAACAGGAAGTACCAGTTCAGGGTGCTGTGCTTTGGTCTTTCCACAGCACCTCAAGTTTTCACCGGAGTGTTTGCCCTAGTGTCATCTTGGGCACACAGGATCGGCATTCGTCTCCTCTGTTATCTGGACGACTGGTTAATCCTAGCAGACTCGGTGCCAACCCTTTTTCAACACCGAGACACACTTCTGAGACTTTGCCAAGATCTGGGGATCATGGTAAATCTCGGGAAGTCCTCCGTGCTTCCCACTCAAAGACTGGTTTACCTAGGCATGATTATAGACACCACTCTCCACAAAGCCTTCCCATCAGACGACAGGATAACAAGGCTGAGAAAGGTCGCAAGACCTTTCCTCAGACAAGAACTTCCAGCCCAAACATGGTTACGTCTCCTCAGTCACCTTTCATCACTGGCCCATCTAGTTCCCAATGGTTGCCTCAGGATGAGATCCCCCGGTGGCAACTCAAGTCCCGGTGGAATCAGACTCACGATTCCCTGGACATCCGGATCCCCATGGGATCAAGCAGAACTGACAGACCTCGAGTGGTGGGTGGCAGACAAGAATCAACGAAAGGGAGTGGATCTTCTCGTCCTCCCCCCGAATTTAATGCTGTTCTCAGACGCTTCAAAAAAAGGGTGGGGGGCCCACGTGCTGCACCACACGACCTCAGGCCTCTGGTCAGAGTCAGAGGAGTACCTCCACATAAATCTCCTAGAGATGAAGGCCGTGTTTCTGGCCCTTCAACAGTTCCAACAGTTCCTGGCAGGCCACTCAATGGTGGTGATGAGCGACAACACCACAGTGATGGCTTACATCAACAAGCAAGGAGGTACTTTTTTGCAGCACCTATCCCATCTAGCAGTAGAGATACTGAGATGGGCCGAGATCCACTCGATACTACTATCGGCACGTTTCATCCCGGGCAAAAGGAATGTGCTCGCCGACAACTTGAGCAGAGCATCTCGGATAGTGAGTACCGAATGGTCTTTGAATCATCTAGTAGCCAACAAAGTCCTGACTTTGTGGGGTTCTCCGACAGTGGACCTCTTCGCAACAGCCCTGAACTTCAGGCTCCCTTTGTATTGTTCCCCAGTCCCAGACTCCAAGGCTCTCTGGCAAGATGCATTCCAACAACGGTTGGACAACATCGATGTTTACGCCTTTCCCCCGTTCTGTCTGATGAGGAGGGTACTCAACAAGGCCAGAACATCGGTCAATCGCTATGGCATCATGCAGAATGGTTTCCAGACCTTCTGCAACTCCTAACGGAGCCCCCAAGTGAACTCCCTCCACGACACGATCTACTGAAACAACCATATGCCAACATATTCCACAAAGCCGTAGCTTCGCTACGATTTCACACCTGGAGACTATCCAGCATCTCCTTTCTCAGAGAGGATTTTCGCAACAAGTTGCGATTAGGATGTCTGGACACCTGCAAAAGTCATCAGCAGCAGTCTACCAGGCAAAGTGGAAAATCTTCTGTGGTTGGTGTCGTGGAAGGGGTATCTCTCCTCTCGATGCCACTATTCCAGCAATAGCGGAGTTCCTCGTGTATTTATGTGAAGAAATGTGCCTGTAAGTCTTGGCAGTTAAAGGCTATCGCTCAGCCTTAAGCCTCACCTTTAGACTGAAAGGAATGGACATTTCTTCATCACTAGAACTTTCCTTACTCATACGGAGTTATGAACTTACCGCTCCTCAGTCTGAAGTGAGACCTCCCCATGGAACGTGGTTCGAGTTCTCAGGTCTCTTAAGAGACCTCACTATGAACCATTATGCCAGGCAACAGATCACCATCTGACTTGGAAGACGGTGTTCCTGCTAGCTTTGGCTTCTGCCAAACGAGTCAGTGAACTTCATAGTTTCTGATAAGACATCCCCCTACAAGGGGATGGAGAGAGGTAACGTTCAGCTTCGTCCCTGAGTTTATGTCTAAGACTCAGAATCCGGGAGTAGCGAATCCACGATTCGACTCCATCCGGATTTTGAATCTTCTTTCTGTAACAGATGCCCCAGACCATCTCTTACTATGTCTAGTGAGGAGTTTGAGGCTGTACCTTGAGAGAACAGCCGCAGCCCGTCCTCGTGTGCCTCCACTATTCGTCAGCACAGAAAGGAACAAGAGGAGGATCACCAAGAATACCATCTCAGCATGGATTCACAAGGTCATAGACCATGGATTGAATCCAGACCCTCCTCCTTCATGTCGCCCCAGAACTCATGATGTCAGGGGCGTAGCTACGTCCCTGGCATTCAAGAGAAACTTCTCAGTGACGCAGGTTCTTCAGGCTGGGGTGTGAAAACGTCACACCACATTCACATCCCACTACCTGCAACACGTGACCCACAGGAGACTCGATGCGCTCTCTATCGATCCTGTAGTAGCTGCACAACAGCTGGTTTAAGACCTCAAGCTCCTTATTGAACAAGTAGCAGAAGGTTAAGGGCATTGTTACCAGGTTTTAGTCTGCGTGAATGAAAAGGTTTGACTGGCTCTTATTCTTTTCATCATTCTCCCCTCTCTTGGGGAAAGCAGCATCCTGGGTTTTCTGCACAGCTCACCTGAAACCACTGCAGGTAAACCATGCTCCCTTGTGTACCTAGTATTAAAACTAATACTGTTGCGTCCCCATACCCTGACGAGGTGGTATTGGGAAAGTCTTGGTTACAACAGTTCTTCCTTCTGAAAGACTCAGAATAACTTTACCTGGACGGTCACACTTCTATATATCTCAACACACAGCTTGCATAGGCCGCGGACCTTGCATAGCAAGGTTTTAGCGAGGTGCAGGGACTCCTTATTTTTGAGTACTGACATACTCAGATAAGGAGCCCCCGGGTAAAATCAAAAGCCAGATTAGCAGGGACGTCAACCTTTCCTAATGGGTGAGTCACCCCCTAATAAATAGCGTGGTTTGTATTCCAGTTACGGAACAAATGACAAATTTGTAGATAATTTGTATTTTTCCTATCTATACAAACCTTAGCTATTTATACAAACTTGCCCGCCAGCCCTATCTCCCTTGAAGTCCTACCTCCTAGCAAAGTGAGCTAAATCACAGGTGTGTGAGTGGGAGTGGTAGTAACCTACCCCCCGCTAACTAAACTAAACTAAACTTTAATGGCTCGTCATTTCAGCTATGCCAAAAGTAATACCCATAATAAATAGCATAGGTTTGTATAGTTAGAAAAAATACAAGTTATCTACGAATTTGTCATATTTATTATTATTTATTGTTATTATGTTATTTTTTTATTATTATTGTTATTTTTATTATTTTCTAATATTATTGTAATTTAAGATATGTTGCTATTGCATTTCTTTAGAATCTGCACGTAACATGTGTGGCTGAGTATGCCTGACCTTATTATAGTCTTCCGTTCGTAAAGTAAAGGTAATAAAGGAGAAAGGTAGAATTAACGGATTTTGATCAAAGTAAAAAATCTATTTTTGGGTGAGAGGGCCATGTCGTGCTGATGGAAGGGTTCCTAAAGGTATTCTTCTAAGGGATATTTGCTACAGAGATACTCCTATAGAATTAAAACCAAAGGTCTCCAGGATTCCAACTCCTTGCACGAGTATCCAATAAAGGATATCGTATAATATCAGGGGACGTATTTTAGATACGACACATGGCAATCTTCACCCCGAATAGATTTAACTCTTCGATGTAAGGGGGAAGAGTGGCAAAAAGGAAGGGTTGCTGTTCTAAGTACCCGGTGGATCCCCTTCCCTACTACTACTGCGACGCCATTCCTATTCTTGCCGTTAATCAGAAATGGCCACAGATAAAGTAATTTTGGGAGGGATCAGCAAAAGGGTGGGTTCCATCAGGACGACATGGCCCTCTCACCCAAAAATAGATTTTCCACTTTGATCAACATCCGTTTTTTGGGCTCAGGCTATATCGTGCTAATGGAAGTATGGTAGAGAAATGTCTTGAAATTACTATTAGATATGGATTTTTATATGTGCCTTCTACCTTGAATAGATTCTCCTTATCTGGTCTACTAGACCTATATGTGAAAATCCAGAGATCTTTCACACATACCAAACCTGGAGCCAGCTTAGTGCATCCTGCCCCCCAGCAGGGAAATGTCGATGTCGACAATAAGGATTCAAGGTTTGTATTTCCCATCGGAAAAAAAAGGGTAGAGTTTGAAACGTACCCTGTTAACTTACCTTAAATATCTAAGGTCATGATTATTCCTTTAGAAAATAATATTGTGACTTCAAGAACCTAAACACCATAAAGGCTTTTAGTAAAACTCTTAACATACTTTATTAGCTTATAACTGAGGGAGCAGTAATAAGACGCAAATACGGTTAAGTATTTTATTATACAACTAGATTATCAATGTAGTTACATCAAAGTATGTATCTGATCCAGCATACAACACATGGAAGATGTGAAAACCAAATCTAACTGACGTAGTCTGATGTTCGGAAATGCATAAGACACTGTAACGCAAACGTTCACTCGCCACTGGTGTATTGATCAGATATGCACCTACTCAGAATAGTGCGTCAACCATAGTTGTGATCTGCACAAGTGGGTACGTATACCCACACACCCGAAGCACTGTAAAGTCCCAAAACAGTCCACTGTTCATCGCAGCACTAGACGGCAGGTTTAATCACACTACCATCCGCCACCACAAAATGTTTTATCTCTTGTACTTGCTTCGCGTAATGTTTGTAGAAGACCCTGGATGACTTCCACCCAGTGTACAAGCTGAGTCTCGCAAAGTCCATATGCTGAAAGAAGTTCAACGAAGAAGCAACTTTCCTCGGATCGTGACCCGCGAGTGTACTGTCCGGATCTGCCCTGCGAATAAAGTAGGTGAGCTTCGCTCTCAGTTGTTTTAAAGATAGGTTCGATCCTGAGGTTTCGCCTCTGAAGAGCTGTACTCCCTTGAAGTTTAAATTTCTTCGAAGATAGACCTTAAGACACTCTACTGGGCACAGAGAGGCATCTTCCTTCAATGGGCAGATTCTCCAAGGACCCCACCTCTTAGTGGGTAGCTCATTCTTAGCGAGAAAGGCAGGATCGGGAAACAAATTCAGTTCTCCTGAGTCCAGGAACTGAATATGGCCTTCGTTTCTAGATAAGGCCACTATTTCACCAACTCTAGCCCCTGAGGCTATTGCGAACAGAAAGATAACTTTCTGTGTCAAATCCTTTAGAGTACAGTTCTCATTATCCAGGTTCGAAGCATAGTGCAAGACTGTCCAAAGACCACGTGATGGGCTTTGGTGGGGCTGCAGGCTTGAGTCTAGCAAATGCTTTCGGAATCTTATCAAAGATTTCACATGAGAGGTCCACCTCGAAAGCATACTGAAGTGGTCTAGCCAGGGCCGACTTACAAGAAGTAATTGTAGTAGAGGCCAGGCCTTGTTCGTGGAAGTTTCTGAAGAATGCAAGACAGAAATTTATCGATATTTCTGTCGGTTTCCTTTCTTTCACAAAGGTCACCCGTTTCTTCCATGACGATTCGTACTGTCTCCCAGTAGAAAATGACTTGTACTCTTCGATGAAGTCAACTTTATCTCTTGAAATTCTGAACCTTTTGCTCACCGCTAAGGCAAGAAAATCATGAGATGTAGGTTGCTGGTTCTCGAGGATGAAGCGTAGAAAATCGACTTCTGGACAGGTTGGGACAGCACTGGATTTGGCAGTGGAAACAGCTTCAGATTCAACTCTAGGACTAGATGAAACCAATTGCTCTTGGGCCACTTGGGGGCTACCACCTCTGCCATCCCTCTGAAGGATCTTAGCTTGCCGAGAACTTTTAGCAGGAGATTGGTTGGTGGAAACGGGTAAATATAATTCCATCTGTTCCAGTCTAGAGACCTGGTATCCATCGCTTCTGCTTGAGGGTCCAGGTAAGGGGCTACATAACGAGATAGGCGTCCAGGGACCACTCTGTCTCTATGGGCTTTCGCCTGGATAGAGTGTCCGCCGTAACGTATCCTTTGTAGATGAACTGCTGATAAGTGCCATCTCTTCTTCCTTGCCAGGTGGAAGATGGCTAACATCTCTCTGTACAGTGTGTATCCATTTACTGTGGTAGAAAATTACAGCTGTATTTGAAATAAACCAGATTTTGATTGAATACAATAATAATGGATGTAATTAAACACAAAGCTAATTATAATCTCATGCATTGTTTGCATTCAGATCAGGTGATCAAATCTGCGTAGTCCGTCGTCAACCTATATTCACTTTCACGATATTATCCCACTGATATGACCATTCACTTTCACACAATTACCTCACTGATGTAACCTATCATGCATATTAGTAAATCTCCTTCTCATTATTATTTTCCTTCACTTATTATTATTATATCCTTAATCCTTTCACCAAATCCCTTTCGTACATCTACAACTCTTTTGATTCTCTTTATTTTTTTGCAATTTTATTCATCTCCTCTTTTATAATATTCATTCGTCATTTTCATCTTATTAATCATTCTAAATGCCTTTCCTATCCCTCATTCCACATATTTCCATTCCTATTTTTTGTTCCTTCTTCTCGCATTTCCCAAATTCATTGATTTTGCTAATTTTTTGATTTAGTGCAGATTTGGCTGAGGGGATGTGCTACCGCAAGGCCCGGGCAATCTGAACACACGCACGCACGCTACCACCTCCTCGTCTCGTCTCTTTGTCATATTGTTTCAACCTCCTCTCTCCCTGATGTTTCACTTAACCGTATCCAATAATAATGCATGAAATATTCATTTTTTAGTATTGTATCTATAATTAAAAGCATTGCAAATTATAATCTAATGCATTTATATTCAAATCAGCTGATCAACCCTGCGAATTTTCGCTTATCGCAGCTGTCTCTGTGACCTAACTATCGCGATAATCGAGGTCTGACTGTATAAGATTTAATACTAAGTGGCAACTGAAGAACAACGCTTGTCCGAAGAAAAAATAAAAAAGTATCACCAGTTTTGCTGTATACTGTACTGTACCTCTGACTCCTTTCTTACATAGGAACATTCAACAGTTAGAAACATGAAGAGTATTTGCAGAAATTAAAAGATTAAAGGAAATACTTGGACAACAGAAAATGAAAGGGTTTTATATGCATTTGTCTGCTGATCTCTTATGCTGTATGTGCTGGAGGAGGGACATGATTACTGTGGTGCATCTTTCTTTTAGGATCTTGGCACTAAGTGAAATTCCACTCAATTGATATATTATTATGCTGAAATTGCTTTGTATTTTGACTTCTATTATATGTTTTTCCTTATACGCCATGCAAACCTTCAACCTTTGATACGATTATGACTTCAGGTA
Organism: Palaemon carinicauda; assembly: GCF_036898095.1. Lineage (NCBI taxonomy): Eukaryota > Metazoa > Arthropoda > Malacostraca > Decapoda > Palaemonidae > Palaemon > Palaemon carinicauda. Next base: position 38,717 of record NW_027170790.1, read on the forward strand.
GTAGTAGTAGTAGTAGTAGTATTAGTAGTAGTAGTAGTGGGTGGGTAGGCCCCAGGTAGTTTAATTATGTCAACTGTACCTGCCGTTATGAAATATACTTTTTTTGCATTTGGCGGCATATGTCCCTTCCTGTCTTCTCTACCCTGTGTTTGTGACCACAACAAGAATCTGAGGTGTTCCGTTAGCAGACGGCTGCTGAGTGTAGAAGGGTTCAATCTCCATGTTGATACAGACAAGCCAGTAAGTCCTCCTCGAGTCCCCACCACTGGCGTCTTTTGTTGCTTATTCATCCCCTGTGTTTCCCGAGACTTATTTTGCACTGACACCAAAGTACTGTGATACTCTACCGTTAATTGCTATGTGGACTGAGTGATTTTGTGTACTTCTTCAGTTTAACTCTACTCATGATCATACCTTTCAAACTAATCAGTGATCTTTCCAGCTAACCCAACCATCTTTGACTGGCAGACAATCTTGTGACAGACTGTGCCAAAGCTAGCGTTGCAAAAGACATTGCAAGTTATATTGCATCCCTTCTTGTGCATTAATAGTGTGTCAAACTTTGACTCTAGTTTTCTTACCTGATTTTTTTCCTTGCTGATAGAAAGGTTCCTTTTCAATTTGAATTCTCAGGGAAAGTTCAGACTTCTTAAGTACAAAACATTGCCCCACTTTAAAGTTCTTCTTAAATTGATATTTTTCTCAGTTGGACCAAAAAGAAAAGGGAATGTTTTTGTATGTGTAAAATTGCAAATTGACTTTGAATATTTGTTCTAATTTTTTTCATGTTTGTTTTTATGTAATTGAAGCTTATTTTGTAATATTCTTATGCTGTAACAAATAATTGTTAATTTGAGATATTGTATTTTTAAACATGCATTTTACAATTGAATAAATAATCTTTATAGTAATTCTAGTATTTAACTTTAGTTCCTTTCACACTTCCTTATTATGAAATGAACAGGTCTCAACAGAGAAAGCATTTAGAATTTGAGATATTTCTAGATCTGAGACATTAGCAGTTAACAAAAGAGTAATCAAAGAAGAAGAATATAAGCCATGGAGCTCTGAAGTCACAGGGTTAAGTGGGTGAAAGTTTGATTGTATTAAGATTCCTTTATAATACTTTAAGTGACACTGTTTACTCCACTTTGGCAAACAATTCAAGTGTTGTTGACACTATGAGGTTTGGACATGCTCTTCGCATTCCCTCAAGATAGATTAGCTCACCAAACTTTCAAGTGGATTCCACAAGGCACTAGAAGAGTTGGAAGACCCTGGCCTACATGGCTGAGGACTATGAAACGTGAAGTAGATGATGAATGGAGAAGTATTGGTTTAAAATCTCAAGATAGAAACGACTGGCGAAATCCAACGGAGGCCCTTTGCGTTAATAGGTGTAGGAGAAGACGATGATGATGATGATGATTACTCTGAGAAATTAAAGTGTTTTGTTTTGGTTTATATAAGTAACCTGATCTTGTTGAAGCTGGATTTTGAAAACAGACAATTTTTCACTATTTCTTGACTCTTTAGTCTTTGATGAGTCAAGCAAGATGTATGCTCAATGATATAAATTTGAAAAGGGTAGAGCTTACGGTCAAGGGGAGTCAAGCGTCCATGACACCTTACGTCTTTTGTGGTCTTCCTTGGGTCTGAAGGGCTTCCCTTCAAAGGACAGGGTACTGGAAGTGTTGGCTCATCAGGAGAGCGATTCAGCTCCTGCCAAGGATGCCATTGCCCCGCTCCCCTCTAGAACTTAAGTATGACCAATGAAACCTATAATTTATCCCTTTTTTTTGTGCCCAACATTTAGAAAATACATATGAAGAGATTCCATCAAGCAATCCCATCAGTTTGTCTTCACACCTGGCGGTTATCCAGCAACTGCTCGTGAAGAAGGGCTTTTTTAAACCGGTTGCAAAGAGAATGGCAGTATACCTACGGGAGTTGTCTGCCTCAGTGCTGTTTGTCAGGCAAAGGGGTTTATCTTTTTTGGTTGGTGTTGTGGATGGGGTATCGCTCCTCTCAGTGCCACTATTCCAACGATAGGTGAGTTCTTATTGTACCTCAGGGGGAAAAACTTTGTTTGGTGTCCGCGGTAAAAGATTATCGCTCGGCCTTGGGCCTCGCCTTAAAACTTAACGCAGATATTTCTTTCTCGACGGAGTGGTCGCTTCTCATACGGAATTTTGAGCACACATCCCCTCTGTCAAAAGTCAGATTTCCTCCTTGGAACGTAATCAAGGTTCTACATTTGCTGAAAGGAGCCCCTTATGAACCCCTTCGTCAAGCCTCAGATCGAGACTTGACCCGGAAGACAGTCTTTTTTCTAGCTTTGGCCCCTATGATGAGGGTCAATAAGCGTCATGGTCTGCTCTATGACATCACCCAATCAAGAGGATGGGGGCATGTGACATTCAGTTTTGTCACTAAGTTTGTAGCTAACTCAAAATCCGGTGGTAGCAGATCTTAGATTTTGGGCCCTTCCAGATTGAGGTTCTCCGGTCTGTAACAGATGATTCTGATCAACTAGTACTCTGCCCTGTAAGGGCACTGAGGAAATATTTGAAAAGACCAAAAGAGCTGCCTTCAGATCAGCAGGCTCTTCATAAGCACTGGGAGAAATAAAAGGAAGATCACAAAGAAGTTGATATCTTCCTGGCTGAGGCAGGGGATTAAGAGAGCCATTCAACAAGATCATTCAACCTCCAGTCGCCGTCCCCGTGCCCACGACATCAGGGGTATCAGTACATCCCTGGCATTTAGGAAGAGTTTCTCTGTGACGAAGGTGTTACAAGCTGGTGTGTGGAAACAACAAACTACGTTCACTGCCCACTACCTGCAAGACATAACCAAAAGAAACCTAGACACATTACCTTAGGTCCTGGGGTGGCTGAAAAACAGGGTCAGTTAACACCTTGGCTCCCTTGTAGGATAAGTAGCAGTCGTTTGAGGGCAGATGCTACCCGAGAGTAAGTCTAGAGTGAATGTGTGAGTGACTGGCCACATCCTATTTCATTCTCCCATCTCTTGGGGCTCAGCATCCGAGGAACTCTGCATACTCTTTGTGCAACCTGGTATGTGTAAATACTTATGTTCCTATTCTCCAAGCGAGAATTTTACGCTTATCTGGTCAAGTCACATTGCTAAATTCTATACTAGCACCGATTGCCCAGAAAGCCATCCTGTAAGGATCACGTATTGTCAGGGTGCCCTCTAAACAGCTTGTGCATAGCTGAAAGTGGCATTCCAGGACAGTCTCCAGCCAGTTGGTTTTAGGGACTTCCACCCACCATGGGGTGAGTTTCCTATGCATAAAGCGTAAGGTTTGCATATAGTGTCGGAACAAATGAGAAAATTGGAATAATTTGTATTTTTCCTAACTATGGAAACCTGAAGTTCTTTACACATATTGGTCCCGCCATCACCTTCCCCCGGAAGTCGTGCCACAATTGCAAAGTGACGTTTGTTTACTAGTGCATGTGTGAGCGGGGTGGTTGGTTTGCCCTCGCTAGTAGCGAAGGTTAGTTACACCTCGCAAAAGCTTTAACGACTGATTTCAGCTATCGCAGAAATAATACTCCCATGTGAAGAGCTTCAGGTTTTTATAGTTAGGAAACATAATTTTGTTTCTCCAAATTTGTCATATTTCTATCTTCTTGAGGATGTGTCAGTATATTTCACTTTTATTTACAACTATATAATTTTTTCTTGAAGTTATAGTTTGGCCAAGCTTTGTAATACATACTTCCCAGGCATCAAAATTATCGACTTCCGTTTCACAAAATTAGTAAGTTGGAATGTTTTGCAATTCATGTCAATTCATTTCAATATTATAATGATAGAAAAGGCAGTTCAAAATTGTATATGAATGACACTGAGAGACTAAATAAAATGTACTTACACTTTGTGTCACTATGGTACTGACATCGTGTGATGTAGGTCAAGTCGGCTTTCAAAAACCTCAGCATAGAGAGTTGGGAACAATGTTTATTAAGGTTTGCTGTTGCTTTCTGAAATGAGTCAAATAATATTTGCAACTTCTAGAATAGCCTACCTGTCTTTTTAGGTTTAAGAAAAACAATACATTACCAAGTAAACTTTAATGAGTTAAAGATTCTTGTGGCAAGCAAAGGGCCATACGTTCGTATACTTTTAATATCGTTATTGGGATTGTGAGGGGCGAGTGACAGATCATAGCCGACTGATGTTTTATTCTCAGAATAGGTGATTAACATAGAGGTCTGCGGACGGATAAGTAGCAAGGCCCAATGGGGCAGGTGACTGACTGCTGCAGATAGGTAAAATATGCTGGGCATTTGTGTTTCTTTACGTTAACATATTTACAAATCGCAAGGCCCAGCATTAACATACAATGATGAGTGATACATAAATAAAAAGAAGAGATGATTCTGCCCACGATGATATAAAGAACATTTACAATGAAATAACAGGAAAATGTTTATAGGTGAAAAAAGTGAATTCGTAGAGTAAATATGCTGTAGGACATTGCCCTTATAGGATTTTAACATCTGATGTTCTCTACTTGACTGGTGAGAAGCATATTTTCTCTCGCCACTGATCACGTGAATGAGCAACTAGTCCAGCCCATCGTCATCTTTTTTCTCCTCAGTTTTCCGGATCCTTCTCAAGGGGCTTTGTCCTGCTACTTAAAGGAAGCATCTGTCACTCCTGATACTCTCTGATCATCTGCATGTAAGTGATGAAAAGTATAGAACAAGTCATCAAGGCAGCCATTGAAGTCTTAGAGTGGCATTGTCAAGAGAATGTCAAAGAAAGGTGAACATGGGTGTATTGGCATTGCTACCCTACTGTGAAAGAAAATATTATCATTATTACAAGCTAAGCTACAACCCTGGTTGGAAAAGTAGGATGCTACAAGCCCAAGGGCTCCAACGGGAAAAAAATAGCCCAGTGAGGAAAGGATACAAGAGAAGTAATGAACAATCAAAATAACCCAAGACTAGTGAACAATGTTTTGATGTTGAAGTGTCCTTTTAGAAGAGCTGCTTACCATAGCTAGAGAGTCTCTTTTACCCTTACCAAGAGGAAAGTAACCGCTGAACAATTACATTGCAGTTGTTAACCCTTAAGCAAAGAAGAATTGTTTGGTAATCTCAGCGTTGTCAGGTGTATGTGGATAGAGGAGAATGTGTAAAATAGGCCAGACTACTCTGTGTATGTGTAGGCAAAAAAGAAATTGAGCCATACCCAGAGAGAGGGATCCAATGTAGTACTCTAGTGTTAGTATTTCAATGGGTGGCTGGTGCCCTGGCCAACCTACTACCTTCGATTCAGTTATTAGCAATTCTTCTCTACTATGTAGGGGCCTATAGCTTCAATTACTCTAAACGACTGGTTAGTGCTTCGAGAACACAAAAACCAGTTGATTAAGCCTTTCCTAACGATAAAGCCTATGCAATTGTCAGACCCAGGTTAAGTCCTTCCTGGTGATACAACCCAACTGATTGTAAGGCCAATGACAGGACACAGCAATTAAGGGTAAAAGTAAACTCTGATGAAATATGTTTACTATCTCCATAATGACTTCATGCAGTGGTAAAAGAAGCTATCCTGAGTTTAACAATGGCCCCAAACACATAGAGAATATGAGACCTAGATTAGTTAGTCAAGATTGCTGATTGCCTGGACCAGTTGGTAAGTCATCCACAGTATTAAATGGAATAGGGGATCTGCTGGGGTCTTCTAGATTCTCCATTTATCCATGACGGGGAATATACAAAGGAGAAGGCTGACCATAATCCTATGCCAGAGGTCTATAGGTCCTTTAGAATCCTGTACAACCCCAGGATACAATTCTGGACAAATTTGAGTAAATATACATAATTTCGTATTGGAGTAAGTCATAATAACGATTAAAATACCCCTAAGTAACCTCAAAACTGACCTATTTTTAATCAAACTTAATTTGGCAAGAAGAAGAACTGTGTTATTGTTTTGTTTACATTTAAATTCACTCCAAGTCATCTTATAATCAGTGGAACTGCTCACATTTCCTCAGGCAATAAAGGCTTTGGTTGGGGACTCAGAGTCAGTGTCGCCAAGGCTTTCAAGGAAGTAAGACGTGTTCTGTGATAGCAGATCTACATTGATAAAGTAGCCAGTTTAAAGACTGGAAATTTGTGTGAAATATTTTATCAGTTCTGTGATATAAAATGTCACTTATGCAGATGTAATGAAGTTGATAAAAAAAGGATAATTAAAGTGGATGAAATAAGCATCAACAAAAAATATCGAAAGGGTAACTTATTTTACTATTTTGTGATGACACCAAAGACTTTAAGAATTCTGAGATGAAAGGTAGGCAGTTGTATTTACACACACACACACACACACACACACACATATATATATATATATATATATATATATATATATATATATATATATATATATATATATATATATATATAATTAAGAGAGATCAAGTATGGGGAGAGAAATAGTCATACCCTGGTGTGAGAGGTTATAGGGGGGGGGGGGGATGGGAAAGGTTGAATCTGTGTGTATGCATATCTACCTAAATATTTACTCTCTCTCTCTCTCTCTCTCTCTCTCTCTCTCTCTCTCTCTCTCTCTCTCTCTCTCTCTCTCTCTCTCTCTCTCTCTCTCTCTCTCTCTCCCCGTGACACAGCTGGTTATAATTACAAAAAAAATGTCCAATCAATCTTTAAGTTGAGTCCTTTATGATAAATGCTTCTAAATTAAAACCATCCCAACAGGAGACTCTACCAGTGAACATCTTCATCAGTCACTTCATACACACACACACACACACACACACACAGAAACCTCACCAGCAGCACATCAAATCCATATAAACTTCCCCCCATCACCTCTATCTCGCATATGCCATTGATGTTCCTGACGTCTAGGTCCTTAATTCAATTATGTGGCTCAGTGTTATCTCTCCAGTCCTTTGAAGGAACTCCTCTGCTACTACATCCAAGAATATCTGGATAAAAAAGTGTTTTAACCCATTCTTTCCACATGACCATACCACTTCAAAATGCTCTGATTAAATCCTCCAGTTTCTATGAACTTTTCACCCTTTTCTCACATGTGGCTCCCTACAGTTTCCGCTCTTTCTGTTCTTCAAACATTGTATATATTGAGGCAGAATTCATCTTAACAGCACTACTCTGATTTAGTTCAACACTTCCTACGAACATATTCCCGCCTTGCCTTCCTCGTGCAACTTGAGTTCCCTGCCAATCGTTTGCTCTCATCTTCCTACCTTCCTCACTTCAACCATTCTTATGTTACCTCTTCTCTCATCTTCCTATCATCAGCTGTACTTACTCCCATATACTTGAATCAATCAACCAATTCCTCTATCATCTATTCTGGTAATCATGACTCCATTTTCATGGAGTCAATTTACCCTTTCTCAAACTTCATCTAAAACATCTCCTCTTGCAAAGGCTTCAAGACTATTTCACCGTCTTTCTCAGTTGCTTTTCCCTATCATCAAGCAACAAAATCATTTTCTTGTGCCATATCTCTGCTCCAATACATCTTGTTATTTCCCAGACCTCCTCTTGCATCCATAAAGATGTTTGACATACAACACATCCTTTTCTAATGTCCTAATTCCTACCAAACTGGCCAGTTTCCTTTCTACAAAGTCCAATACACACACATCTTTCAATTGCTATTTTCTATTTCCTATATCCCCAACACTCCTAATTAAGTTTATAGAGTATACTATAAATCTTAAAACTATATTCATAGATTAGGCAATAAATTCTTAATTTATGTCCATGTATTCCAAATACATTTCATACTTTCAAATATTTCCGCTCACTGTTCAATGATAAGAACCTGAAGCAAAGTCTCTAATTAGTCTAAACTTGGCTGTTTCTTCTTTACCAGTCACTTTAAGTCACCTATTTTACCATATACGATCCTAACCGGTATGCTATATCATGTCATATACCCAAATCTCTCACTATCCCCCTATTTCTCTTTATGTGTCTGGATAATCTGTATTTCAGTACAAAACTCCAACAAACTTCAAATTACTTGATGGACATAAATAGGCCTATCAGATAATGCAAAGAAATTCCTCATGAGAAATATATAATTTTCTAAATATTCAATGTTGTTTTGTATATGCAATGTTGCAAACTCTTGGTATAAGACATTTATTCTTATTTCAAGAAAGGTTTCTGTTGGTAACTTTTGCTAAATCTAGCCGAATTATAGAGGTGATATTTCGTGTTTATTGATAATTTTAGTTTATTAAAGTTTTCTTTTATCTATTTGGTATTTATTTATTCGTTATATATATTTCAATATCATATGGGATCTTTTATTTAAAGATTTAAAGGAAAATAGATAATTTTTTCACTTTAAAATCTCTAAATCAGCCGTATTTTATAAAGCTGGTGCCTTAAATATTTAATATTAGTTAGAATTAGGATATGTTTATAATAAATTCAACAGATTTTATATAATTTCGTATTTTAAATCAGTTGAAAATTTGAATTTATGTATTAAAAAGTAAAATTCAGATTTATCGAAGTCTCCCATAACCCATTTTCTTTGAAGGACAATACAAGAGAGAAATGACGAAAACTGAAATTTCACAACTAGAGTTTTATTTCACAGAAAAAGTCATCTTATTTCGAATATGCCAGAATCTATAGTAAGTTTAATTGCTCCCTTAATACTTGTTTGATATATTAAAGGCATTAGTGTCATCATATAATAGGTTACTTGCTTGAATGAAACAATTTCCCATGGTATACTGGGCACTTGTGATGGACGTATATATGGTCCCCCTATAACTATATCTTATGGTTATTTAAGTTATTGGGACTTATTAATCTCATATAAAATGTATGAAATATAACTTTTAAAGAGTGTATGTGGGCCAAAGTCAGCCATTTAACCATTATTAAGGACGCTGTCCAAGGTGTATGGGTACAGAGTAGCCTATTGAAGGAAAAGGAGGTAAAATTATAGTTTAGGACAGGACAACATTTCTAAAAGAAAAAACAGTTTTTCCTTCAGTATATAATTTACCTTCAATGAAATTGACCTTTACTTCCACCGCAAATAAACAAAATGCATTTTTTATTAGAAAACGTTTCTGTCCTAAACTATAGTAATACTCAGAGGGTAAATGTGTTCATAACCCTCCTAACCTCAGCTTAGGCCTTATAGCAATATTTCAAGCATTATCCTACTCCCGGACTGAAGCCTATAGCATGTTTTTTTAAGCTAATTAGCTTATACCCTCTTGTGGTATTGATCGACACAGCCTGACGAAGGTTTGATTAAGAATTGTATTAAATGTTATCAGTTGATGTATTATTTCACCTGACTCATTTTGCATTGTCTTATTGACCCAAAATTAAACCTTTTTCATTTACTGTCCTGTACTCAACATCCCTAGGGTGGTGCGAGCGTTGGTTGTGGCGTGCGCTCACAACAAGTTTGCAGCGTTTGATGTATTTAATTGCATTGTTGTATTTCGATTTATAAAATAGAAAGAAACATGATAGTACAGTAATAGAGACAAATAATGGATTTTGCCATAGGAAAAATCTGTAATAGGATAAATAAGAATTTTAATGGAATGTTTTCTAACACAAATTACCTTGGAAATGTCGGCAAGACTTGAAGGGGAAATATATTTCTCATAATTTGCTTTTTGATTTTGCGAGACGGACAAGAGATTTTTGACCATTGGTCGCATTGAAGTTTCCTCCCAGACTCGTAAGGACTTGTCAGGAAACCCATCGTGCCGTTGTGCTTATACAGTAATTTATCCTGGCTCACGCACAGATCGGCCCTGGATTAGAGACCGATTAATATTATCATATATCTCATTGTTCTTCTAAGGACGGAATGTCCGATGTAGGTTAGTTAGGGTTTGGCAAATATCAGGAAGTTTCTTTTGGGAGACATTGGTTTCAGCATACCGTGCTTTGCGCAAGTAGGCTATATGTCCTTGGGGCTATTTTACTTAGTTTATCAAACAGTGAGGCCCCTCTTTACGTCTGTTCGAGATAAGTCAGTTCCGATAGATAAGTGCTTATTTTAATATTTATACAAACATAAAATCCAAGTTATGTCGTTTTAACGATCGTACATCGATCTCTTGATTCTTAAAATTATAATTAAGTACTGTACTGTACAGTATTGTATTAACTTGGAAGCTTTTTATGGCTGACTACTGTATTACTGTACCTTAAATCAGTCCCCTTTGCTTTCATCCTATTGTACTCTTCATCTTTCTCAATTATCTTATACTTCAAGTCTTACCCAATATTCAAGAACAAATCTGATTGATTTACCAGTTTCTTTATTAATAATTTATAGTTGTATAATATTGAATTGTAAGGTATATATATCCATTATCATTTGATCAATTGGGATTTATGAATCCAAGTGCACCGAGACTCCATGCTCACCTGGAATCTATTCCACGGAAAATTCTAGAGCATCTGGAATCCATTGCACCTGGGATACTTACAACACTTGGTCTCCACGATACATGTACGTGAGCATGATGACGTCAACAAGGAGCAGAATGATGCAAGCAGACCAACCGTCTGGTCGAACTTTGTTCTCACCTGTCTTCAGCTGACCGACTTCCATGCGATAGAAACCCTCGCGCCTACACTTCAGGGACTGTAATGTTCAAGTCACAGGGCACCTGCTTTCATTTGTTTGAGTCAAGGCAGGTAACTTCACACAATCTCTCTGAATCATCGAGATTCCACATCGTCATTCACTTCGGGAAAAAGTGTCGAACAATTTCTGCTCCGTCCAGTTCAGTTCTGAGGAAGAACATATCCTCTCGGGAATAAATCCTTGTACTGTACCTTCTCAGGAGGTTCCGTATCAGGATCGTTTCTTTCCCCAAGATCTCGTTTTGGCGCGTGTTTGTGACCAGGACATTTCCAGCCACCCTGTCACTCTCCTGCCCCGGAATATTCCCGTTACGTTGCACTGATGCCAACGTGGAAAAATATTTATGGTAATCGCCTGTATCTATCGGGAATGCATCCTCATGGGAAGACTCTCTTGGTACAAAGAAGTTTCGTATAGTAAACATTTCCTTCCCCCCTCAAAAAAAATGTTTTGGTAGGCTGTAGCAGTTGTTCGAGTGTACGATCAACGACCAGCGTGAACACATTGTTGTTAGCAGACCGATTCTCTTGCTCCTATTTCAGACCAGTTTTCATTATAGTTTCCTCCCAGAATTGTAAAACCCTGCCAATGAAACTCTCCATCAAGGCCTTTCCCAGCACACACAGAAATCTGATGACTGAATAACCTTGATACATACAGGGGAATTCAAGTACTGTATGGCAGATTCCAAGAACAATCCTCTCTAGGGCCTATCGTCTCTGCATCCACCCCTCAACAAGGGTGTAGTGAAGAGAAGGAGAAGGAGGAGGAATTCGGAGAGAAATTAGAAGTATGTACAGAAAGAGTTTCGAGAAGTGAACTGCTAATGATTAAACATGTACTGTGGATCCTTTTGGGCTCAGACATGTTACTTCCTTTTGCATATATTGCATCCGTTTCATATTCTCAAGTCTCTGTCCTTTTAATTAAAAACATATTGTACTTAGTAGTTCTTTTAGAAAATTATACATTACGGTATAATACTGTACTGTTTCTATGACCATTATCAGCTTCTTGCTGAGGTTATAAGGATGGGGTCCTTTCTTGTGATATGAAATAAGACTACACTCTTTTATAATACAGTATTGCATTTTACTCCAGTATCTACAGCTAATTGAATATTTATGCATGATGTGCTGATCACCAGGTTATGTTTATGAAATTTTCCTTGCTGTGCAATTTACTCTTTAGAACCCTTGGGTTACTTGTAGACTTAGAGTATATGGTACTGCACCATCTCTAGCCAAGAAAAGCATTATATGATTCTACCTAATTTTATCCTATTCATTCCTTAATGTGAACATTTTTATACTCATGATTATAAATCTCATGTACAGTAATGTATACCACAATATATTGTATTTTACGATTATTAACATTTTGTTTATTTGTTATTGTATTTCTAAAGTCAACTTTTTTTTTTTTCCAGGAAGGCACTACATTCATCCTCACATTAGTCGTCCATCTCATCCAAGGTGATGCAACGAGACTGGAACGGCCATATTGAGAGCGTACACTGTGTTACTTCTTCATAAGTGCCACGACATTGGATTCAAGCCTCTTGTCAACCAGCCCTGTCTTCTTCTTCTTCTGTGTTGGACCCAAAGCCCAGCTTTTCACCTCTTCACTGTTGACCGAGCTGTACTTCTCACAGGAGCTGCATCTTTTATCTCTGATTCCGGCATCATCTCTTGTTCCCATCTTATATCAGTCTCTGCATGACACGTTATCAACGCTGTTGTTCAAATTCAACAAACTTCCCTGGAATGACCCTAAAAGGCCAGCTGCTTTCAAAGCTAGCTTGTTCAGAATAGTATTTCTTGAAAAGAAATGGAAAAAATGGGAATGAATTGCAGACAAAATGACTTAATCTTAACTAATAATGCGCAGAAAAGCGAAGGCATTGTTGGACAGCCCTTTACACCTAAAGAAGCTTCGGTATCAGCATCGCAGTTCAGCAGGGTTGGGATGATGAAAGCCTTCAGGCGGCGAGTAATCTGATCGTGTGTTGCATCCTGTAGAAGGTGATATGATGCAAAGAGGGAATTACTACTTGTATTTTACCAATGGAAGTTTCAATAGTGGGCTAAGGAGATGCCCAAACGGGATACCTTGCTTGGAAAAAGGTTCGTATCTCATGGATGAAGATTTTGGAAACACTCTTGACCTACCAAAGAGAAGATCAATTATCCAGAAATGGTGTAACAGAAGATCTTCGGGATGTGTAATCGTACCATCATCTCCTGGGATACGGGAAGCAGTAAGAACAAGACCCAATTCTCTGGCTTGGTTTCCAGTGATATGGAAAAAGGAAAAAAAGAATAGTATTATCAGATAGATACTGAATTCAATTCTGTAAACACAGTACATGCAGTGAATCTTGCAAGGAAAATGTTGTTGTAGGAATGCTCCCAATTTTGTTGGAGTCCAACATCATATTTGCTGCCATTATCATGATCTCTTTTTAAGCTTACAATTATTCAGTTTCTTTATTTAAGAAGCTGTTTTGCTGTACTATAGAGTACAGTATATACTGTTATCATATGAAAGCCATGCTGTTGAGAAAATCAAAGACAATGCATAAATTGATCTCTTCCCAACTAAAGTTATCCTTTTATTTCATCAGATCTAAAATGGGCATTTGAAACTCCTTGTTGTGTCTTATAAGGATATTAGCTATCAGAAAGTTATTATCTATATTCAAGGTGCTAAAGTGAAAAAGCCAAAGGATCAGATTTTATGCCAATTTGAAAAACCCCAGAAAGAGAAAGATCGGACCATGAGAGTTGCAGTCAGCATTTGAGTAATCCTCAGGAATGGCCGTAGAAGCATTCCCTAATTTTTCGCATACGACGGAAGATTATCCGGCCTAATGAAAAGCAGATTGAGTGGGACTGGGTCAAGCATCAAGAAAAGAAACATCCACAGCAACCATCAACATAAGAAATCTGTACAGCACAGGAATTGGTCGAGTTGGATAAAGGTGTACGGAAAATGTACTTCTGATGAAGTGAGAAGTATTGCTGGTAAGTTGTTGATTGAATTTTTGGGGGTACCAGAACATATGGTTGAATGAGACTGGAGAACTAAAGATAGAAATTGTTTTCCTTACTCATTTTGATCTTCCTATACTGTACATTACTATGGCTTGCCTTGATTTGCTTTTATCTTTCTGTTTGTGTATGCTTTTGGTTGTTGAGAGAGAGAGAGAGAGAGAGAGAGAGAGAGAGAGAGAGAGAGGGAGGAGAGAGAGAGAGAGAGAGAGATAGATCTTAACATACCTTTGGTCAAATTTTTAACTTTACATTGTGTTTGGAAATAAAGTAATGGAAAAATGTTTTTCAATATTTAGCTTAGCCGGTGATTATATAGCTGCAACTCTGTTGCTCGACAGACAACTCTACGGAAAAACTCGCCAGCGATCGCTACACAGGTTGCGGGTGTGCCCAACAGCGCCATCTGTCGACCAGATACCCAGCTCTCAATGTAAACAAAGACTCAATTTTCTCTCTGTCGAGGTGTCGACAAGACGTACTTTACTCGCTGTTGCTAAACTGGAGTTTTTCACATCTATTTGGTGAAGTACTATATTCTAGTTTTGAGCTTTCGCTATGCAGGTGTTTTATCTTCATCTTAAATCTTGAACTCGTTTTGGATAGATTTAATTATGGTGACAAAGAGAGTATGGACTTTCTTTCACTTTTAAATGGCCGACCCTTCCCTTAGACGGAAGTGTGTTTAGGCTTTTAGTAATTATCTTATCACGTTATAGATTTTCCTCTATATATTTTATATCTCTCCGCCTTTATTAGGCCTCTTCGATTAACTTTCCATTTATTATAAACATATAAAAATAAATTTTAATGTTTTGTTTATATGCGACCTTTCCTGAGAGTAGGCGGTCCTAACTTGGAAACCGAAGTTAATCAACGTTGAGCCCTTTATATCGTAATTGGCTTTTAAAGAGCTAAGGATTTAAAACTTTTTAAATGTAATATTTTATGAAAGAATTTCTTTGATAGTCTTCGTACTGTTTTCAAAGATGAACTAACGTTTAGTTTATTTATGCTACGCAGTTGTTGACGTTCAGGACGTTCAACATGCGCTCTATCGTTACGATAGAGAGAGAGTGTATCACGGTTTCACTTTGCAGTAAGAGTAAATCGATTCTGACGTTTTGTTCATTCTTTCTTAGCTTAAATGTTTTAAATTCTATTTTAAAGGAACTTTTTATTTGAAAAACCTTTCAGTTTTTTCCTTTAGTCAAATATCATGTTTTTTTGACGAAATATAATTGGGCTCTTCTCTTAGGTGCGATATCAAGAGAGAAAGAGAGAGAGAGATAGAGACGGAGGGAGAGAGAGGAGAGAAAACGTTCCGTTCAAGCGGGTAACGTTGTTCTCGAGTTTCTCTCGTCCCTAGTCGCTGTATGGGGAGGAAGGATAAAACGTTTTTAGTTTTTTATTCTCGTCCCCAGGCTATGTGCGGTGAGAGATTGAAAACGTAGTTTATATGAACTAGTGTTTAGTCTCTTTCCCAGCCACTGATTTTTTTATCTTAAAATATGTTTTCTGTTTTTTGCTGGTATTAATGAGCTTGCATTATACGACTGATTTCGCAATTACTACCTTTTAATGAAGGGTAGAATTGCGTGTTTCAGGTAGAAATCAGTAAAAGTATTCGATTTCAGTGAAATAAGTGCAAAACAGAAAATCGAAGTGATAAAGTGATATGCGCAAAGTGTTACAGTGTTGCGTCCGAGGGTTCGTCTGTTCGTGCCTGTCGTTCACCTAGTCCGGGACCTCTTGCAAGCTCCCAAGCCCAGGGGAGAAGTAATGTCAAACGACTTATGGGTTCGAGAGGCCTTGATCAACGAACAGACGTTTTCCCTCTATGGTATCGGGTGTATCTTACCAAGATCTCCCCTATCATAAGACGAGAGAGACGTTGTTTCTCCTCGTCATCCGAAGGCTTTTCGCATAAGAAACCTGTCACAAGGTTTCGAAGCCCTTAAGCGAAAGTCAGTCCTTTCAGGACAGCTCCAGCGTCCTGGTTACAACCATTAGGACAGCTCTGACCCTATGCAGTCATCGGATAACTGCTCGCCGCCTAACAAAAGCGTAACACAGACTCCGAAAGTCTTTTTTTTTTTGTTGGCAAAGTGTTGCGGTCACAGACGTTACCCTCGTCTCTTACCACAACCATTTCCGTTGATCCTTAATGGGTTGTATGGCAAGACATGCAGTATATGCTTGCCTCCCTTATGGAAGACTATTCTGCCGATTAGTCCGTTGAGTCTAGCCGTTTATCTCATCGATATCCTGGCTTTCAGCCAACCTAACATTCCTTTGTGCTTACTGTTGACGTTGGCGTAGCTTAGTCACGTCAGTCAGGTTGTTTAGAACCACACTCGATGCGGTCTCGTGTGGTTTTTCAGCCGCATTTGGACGTTAGGCCACTTGCTGATGCTCCTGTTGACGTTCAAGACGTTCACTAACAATCGGAGTTGACTTGTTTTGACGCTGTGCGTCAACCTCCACATTCTAGAGTTGTTTTGACTGCTCAGTCTAGGCAGTCAAAGCAGTCTCGAGTGGACGATGTGCGTCCTCACGCGCCTGTTGTGGTTGACAGTTCAGTTGTTGACAGTTCACAGACTGTCAAGCAGTTACATGACGTTGCGTTCTGGTCCGCTACTAATGCACCAGTGAGTGTGGACTCTGCTTGTAAAGCATTGCCACCACGGTAGATCTCTCCCTTGCTTGAGACTCAGCTTTTATCGGACAAGGTTCCTGTAGATGAGGAAGTTGCTGTTCCCCCTCCTACTGATATTCCCTTGAGGACTCTGTCAGATGGAGAGGAGCCTAAAGCTGCTTAGCCCCCTATGGACTTTAATTAAATCATGATGATTTTTTTAAGGATCTTTGTCCGGATCTTTTTGTAACTGCTGCTCCTCGTTCGCCTAAATGTCAGAGCTTACACTAGGCCTAGCTACTTCGAAGCCGTTATTTTTAAGCTAGTGCTCTCTCGCTCTCCTAGAGAGCTTTACGTTGGCAAGGCGACTGGTTTTTCACCAGGAGGAGTTTGGGGGATACAGCCTTTGATTTCCCTTCTTTTAAACTGGTTTATAGAGCAAGAGTCTGATATGACACGAGAGAAGTTCTCGGCTTGGGAGTTCATGCCTCTGCCCAGATAGACTTCTCAATTCTCGTAGACTCTTCCTGGCGCCTGGCCAGGAGACGCTCCAAGTTTTTTACAGGTCAACTTCACAGCTGTTTTCGAGCCTTTGAAGTTTTGCTGTACAATTATGTCATGCATAACAAGGCTTTCAGGGATGGTAAGCGGTACCGCCTCAGTCGCTAACCCCGTCTGTTGCCGCACCTGCTCCCGTAGACCCTAAATGGGCTTTGCTGCAAGACATGCAGTCCAAGCTTGCGTCCTTGATAGAGGACTTTAATGCGGAGAAGGTTGCTACCGAACCTTCTGGCCAACAACCTTCCAACCGGTCGGTTGTGCGCCCTGTTGACGCTGAGGTAACCTACTCGCGTCTGCCAGTTGAGGTGGTTCCTCCACCGATGCGACCCAGTGTGGGTTGCCAGCCGCACGTTGACGTTAAGCGACGCTCGGAGGTGGTTGTTGACGTTCAGGACGTTCAACAACCAGCAGAGGTGACTTGTTTTGACGCAGTGCGTCAACCTCAGCAACCCGGTAGGGTGTTGACTGCACAACCCAGACGGTCTAGACAGTCTCGGGTTGACGCTGTGCTTCCTCGCGCACCCATGGTTGTTGACAGTTCACAGACTGTGCAGCAGTTCCATGATGTTGCGTCCGGCTCCGTCACGCATGCACCAGTGCTACCGGTCTCAGCGAGCCAGACGTTGCCCACTCCGTTGCCGTTTCCTCATCAGGTTTCTGATGAGGAACCCTCTGATGAGGACGTTGCTGAACAACAAGACGATCAGCCCCCAGAATAGATCAAGCCCTGCTATCCATCCAGAAGATGCTGAAGAAGGAACGCTGCTCAGTCAGGCTGTGGATGAGTCTGGTAGGGACGCTGTCATCCGTGGAACAATTTGTGTCACTAGGAAGACTACACCTCCGTCCTCTTCAATACCATCTAGCTTTTCACTGGAAAAAGGACAAGACGCTAGAAGCGGTCTCGATCCCGGTTTCCGAAAAGATAAAGTCTTGTCTGACTTGGTGGAAGGACAATATCAACCTAAGAGAGGGTCTTCCCCTGGCTTTTCAGACTCCCAACCACGTTCTCTTCTCGGACGCATCGGACGTGGGCTGGGGCGCGACACTAGACGGTCGGGAATGCTCAGGACTGTGGAACTCGAGTCAGAGGTGCATGCATATCAACTGCAAGGAGCTGTTAGCGGTACATCTGGCCTTGAAAAGCTTCAAGTCTCTCCTTCGAGGCAAAGTGGTGGAAGTTAACTCGGACATCACCACGGCCTTGGCGTACATCTCCAAACAAGGAGGTACCCACTCACTGACGTTGTACGAGATCGCAAGGGACCTGCTCATCTGGTCAAAAGGTCAAGACATCTCCCTAGTAACGAGGTTCATCCAAGGCAACTTGAACGTCATAGCAGATTGTCTCAGTCGGAAAGGGCAAGTAATTCCAACCGAATGGACCCTCCACAAGGATGTGTGCAAGAGACTTTGGGCCACTTGGGGTAAAACCATCCATAGATCTCTTTGCAACCTCGCTGACCAAGAGGCTTCCAATCTATTGCTCTCCAGTCCCGGACCCAGCAGCAATACATATAGATGCTTTCCTCCTAGATTGGTCACATCTAGATCTCTACGCATTCCCACCGTTCAAGATTGTCAACAAGGTACTGCAGAAGTTCGCCTCTCACGAAGGGACAAGGTTGACGTTAGTTGCTTCCCTCTGGCCCGCGAGAGAATGGTTCACCGAGATACTTCGATGGCTAGTAGACGTTCCCAGTAGTCTTCCTCTAAGGGTAGACCTTCTACGTCAGCCACACGTAAAGAAGGTACTCCAAAGCCTCCACGCTCTTCGTCTGACTGCCTTCAGACTATCGAAAGACTCTCGAGAGCTAGAGGCTTTTCGAAGGAAGCAGCCAGTGCGATTGCTAGAGCAAGGAGAGCGTCTTCCATTAGAGTCTACCAATCGAAGTGGGAAGTCTTCCGAGACTGGTGCAAGTCAGTTTCTGTATCCTCGACCAGTACCTCTGTAGCTCAAATAGCTGTTTTTCTCTTATACCTGAGAAAAGGACGATCCCTTTCAGCTCCCACTATCAAGGGCTACAGAAGCATGTTGGCATCGGTCTTCCGGCATAGAGGCTTAGATCTTTCCAAACATAAAGATCTGCAAGACCTCCTTAAGTCTTTTGAGACCACCAAGGAGCGTCGTTTGGCTACCCCTGGATGGAATTTAGACGTGGTACTAAAATTCTTCATGTCAGACAGGTTGGAGCCGTTACAATCAGCCTCCCTGAAAGATCTCACTCTTAAGACTCTTTTCCTGGTATGCTTAGCCTCGGCTAAAAGAGTCAGTGAGATTCATGCCTTCAGCAAGAACATCGGATTTTCGTCAGAAAAAGCCACTTGTTCGCTACAACTTGGTT
The DNA here is from genome assembly GCF_036898095.1 of Palaemon carinicauda. Taxonomy (NCBI): domain Eukaryota; kingdom Metazoa; phylum Arthropoda; class Malacostraca; order Decapoda; family Palaemonidae; genus Palaemon; species Palaemon carinicauda. The sequence goes on from NW_027170790.1 coordinate 58,006, forward strand.
TTCTAGCCAAAAATGAGCTGCCTTCTCGGCCTTGGCCTAAATCTTTCGATATCCCCAGCTTATCGGAGATTGTAGGCAATGAACTAGAAAGAGTCTTATGCCCTGTTAGAGCTCTTAAGTTCTATTTAAAGCGTACTAAACCTTTACAAGGCCAATCTGAAGCTTTATGGTGTTCAGTTAAGAAACCATCCTTGCCTATGTCAAAGAATGCTTGATCAGACTTTATCAGATTGTTAATACGAGAAGCTCATTCACATCTGAGTGAGGAAGACCGAACTTTGCTTAAGGTGAAGACGCACGAAGTTAGAGCTGTAACAACTTCCGTGGCCTTTAAGCAAAATATATCTCTGCAAAGTATAATGGACGCAACCTATTGGAGAAGCAAGTCAGTGTTCGCGTCATTTTACTTGAAAGATGTCCAGTCTCTTTACAAGAACTGCTACACACTGGGACCATTCGTAGCAGCGAGTGCAGTAGTGGGTGAGGGCTCAACCACTACAATTCCCTAATTCCTTATCCTTTTAATCTGTCTCTTGAAATGTTGTTTTTTTATGGGTTGTCCGGAAGGCTAAGAAGCCTTTCGCATCCTGGTTGATTTGGCGGGTGGTCAAAGTCATTTCTTGAGAGCGCCTAGATTAGGGGTTTGATGAGGTCCTGTTGTATGGGTTGCAACCCTTGATACTTCAGATCCTAGGGGTCGATCAGCATCCTAAGAGGATCGCGAGGCTCCGTAAGGAAGACGTACTTAAAAGGCAGAGTAATTGTTCAAGTCGACTTCCTTACCAGGTACCTATTTATTTTGTTTTTGTTATTTTGATAACTTCTAAAATGAAATAAAAAACTCTTAGCTCATAAAAGTGTAAACATATATTACTGGTCTCTACCCACCATCCTGGGTGTGAATCAGCTATATAATCACCGGCTAAGTTAAATATTGAAAAATGTTATTTTGATTATAAAATAAATTTTTGAATATACTTACCCGGTGATTATAAATTAAATGACCCTCCCTTCCTCCCCAATAGAGACGCAGTGGGACGAAGAGAAAATTGAGTCTTTGTTTACATTGAGAGCTGGGTATCTGGTCGACAGATGGCGCTGTTGGGCACACCCGCAACCTGTGTAGCGATCGCTGGCGAGTTTTTCCGTAGAGTTGTCTGTCGAGCAACAGAGTTGCAGCTATATAATCACCGGGTAAGTATATTCAAAAATTTATTTTATAATCAAAATAACATATTTAAGTGTTTAGATTGATTAGAAATTGGTAAAAGAAGTCAGACTATCAAACAATTTATGACATCAACTACGATATGGGTAGTGCCATAGCCTCTGTACCATAGTCTTCCACTGTCTTGGGTTAGTTCTCGTGCTTTAGGGTACACTGTGGCACACTATTATATGTTTCCGTATTTCATTTCCTCGCTGGACTATTTTCCCTGTTGGAGCCCTTTGGCCTATGTCATTCTTCTCTTCCAATTAGGTTTGTAGGTTAGCCAGTAATAATGATAGAGTGTGGGTGATTGAATCATATTAAGTAGAAAGTCTTGGAATCAATTCATGACTAATGTGAGGTCCGGCTGTGTATCTCTCTCTCTCTCTCTCTCTCTCTCTCTCTCTCTCTCTCTCTCTCTCTCTCTCTCTCTCTCTCTCTCTCTCTCTCTCTCGCTCGCTCGCTCGCTCGTATCAACATTGTGGGATATATTTAGGGAAATAATCAGTGTACTCTACAGTACTTTGCATGTAGTACTTCATTGGGTTTTCATTTCTCATACAATGTACTTATTCCAGATTGAATACTAATTGAGAAGGAAGTTGATAAATTGGACATTCAGATGGAGAAAGTACAAAGGGAGCGAATGAAAAGTGGAGACGTTTAGTGGGCCTCTCTTTTCACAGGAGAGGATTTTGGCATCACAGGTACTGAAGGAGTTGCCCGAGCCATGATAGCCTGATGAAGAAGGGAGTTCTGGGTCGCCTTCCTCCACTTCTCCGTCACTGTCTCTACTTCCTCCAGCGGAAACAAAGTCGGAGAATTTTTCAGGACGAGAGAATCTCTCCTCGGGTCAGGTGAGTTTATCCATTCTATAAGACAAGACTTTAAACCAAGATATTTGATGGTATAAGTAATAGTACTGTAATGAAATTCAAACGTATCACATATGATTTTCTGTTATTATTATTATTATTATTATTATTACTTGGTAAGCTACAACCCTAGTTGGAAAAGCAAGATGCTATAAGCCCAGGGGCTCCAACAGGGAAAATAGCCCAGTGAGGAAAGGAAACAAGGAAAAATAAAATATTTTAAGAAGAGTAACATTAAAATAAATATCTCCTGTCTAAACTATATAAACTTTAACAAAACAAGAGGAAGAGAAATTAGATAGAATAATGTGCCCGAGTGTACCCTCAAGCAAGAGAACTCTAACCCAAGACAGTGGAAGACCATGGCACAGAGGCTATGGCACTACCCAAGACTAGAGGATAAGGGTTTGATTTTGGAGTGTTCTTCTCCTAGAAGAGCTGCTTACCATAGCTAAAGAGTCTCTTCTACCCTTAGAAAGGGTAAAGTGGCCACTGAACAATTACAGTGAAGAATTGGGTGAAGAAGAATTGTTTAGTAATCTCTGTGTTGTCAGGTGTATGAGGACAGAGGAGAATATTTAAAGAATATGCCAGACTATTCAGTTTATGTGTAGGCAAAGGGAAAATTAACCGTAACCAGAGAGAAGGATCCAATGTAGTACTGTCTGGCCAGTCAAAAAAGGCCATTACTCTCAAGTGGTAGTATCTCAATGGGTGGCTGGTGCCCTGGCCAATTGACATAAGTCTCATTTCATAGTTCATATATGACTGATCTATTTTAATGTTTTTGATATTCTCAGTATATTCTACTTATTATATCTCATTTATAGTATATTCAATACTTCTCTGTTTCCTTTTCTCACAGGGCTGCTTTCCCTTTTGGAACCCTTGGGCTTGTAGTAATCTGATTTTCCAACTAGGGTTGTAGCTTGGCTAGTAATGATGATAATGATATAGGTGCTGTAATGATAGTAAATATTGAAGCTACTGAACATGAATGAAAAGAATTTGAGCAATAATTTTCCATTTTCAATATTTAACTTAGCCGGTGATTATATAGCTGCAACTCTGTTGCTCGACAGACAACTCTACGGAAAAACTCGCCAGCGATCGCTACACAGGTTGCGGGTGTGCCCAACAGCGCCATCTGTCGACCAGATACCCAGCTCTCATGTAAACAAAGACTCAATTTTCTCTCTGTCGAGGTGTCGACAAGACGTACTTTACTCGCTGTTGCTAAACTGGAGTTTTTCACATCTAATTGGTGAAGTACTATATTCTAGTTTTGAGCTTTCGCTGTGCAGGGTTTTTCTTCACACAAATCCTTGAACTCTTTTGATATCGGATTCTTTGTTGATGACTTTTTGATCGTTTTTTGGAATTTCCCTTGACCAATTCAAAATGGCTGACCCTTCGCAAGTCCCCAAATTTAGGAAATGCAATGCTAGGGACTGTTCTAGGCGTCTTCCGAAGGCTTCTATCGACCTTCACACTGTTTGTTCCAATTGTCGGAATAAAACCTGTCAATTGGAAGATCGGTGTGAGGAGTGCGTTGGCCTTTCGGAATTCGATTTTATCGAATTTCAAAAGTACACACGTAGGCTAGAGAGAGATAGAGTTAGGAGAAGTTCTTCTCGTTCTATTGATATATCCTCTCCTCATGCCCCACAACCTATTCCTTCCCCTGTAGTGGTTGCTCCTAACCCCCCTCCTGGCACTCAGGAACCATCGATGGCTGATATGATGCGTGCCATCCAGGCTCTGGGTGAGAGAGTTGAGTCCCTTGCTAGTGACCGTAATCAGCTCATGGCGGATGTGAAGGAGCTTAAGTGCCAAAGTGCAGTGGGAAGTGCTAAAGTGCCAAGTGATAGTGTTGTGGACAGTGTTGCGCTTGAGGGTTCGTCTGTTCGTGCCTGTCGTCCTCCTAGTCCGGGACCTCTTGCAAGCTCCCAAGTCCAGGGGAGAAGCAATGTCGTACGACGCATGGGTTCGAGAGGCTTTAATCAGCGAACAGACGTTCCCTCCGTGGTATCGGGCGTATCTACCCAAGATCGCTCCTACCTACCTAAGACGAGAGAGCCCATTTATACCTCGTCTTCTGAAGGTGTTTCTCGCAAGAAACTTTGGACCAAGGTCTCGCGACCGTTAAAACGTAAATCGGTCCCTTCAGCACAAGTCCAACGGCCCGGTTGTAGCCACTGGGTCAGTTCGGACTCGTTGCCGTCATCCGATGACTGCTCACTGCCTAAGAGAGGCAAAGCGGTACCGCTTCAGACAGTAACACCGTCTGTCGCCGCATCTGCTCCTGTAGACCCTAAGTGGTCTCTACTGCAAGACATGCAGTCTAAACTTACGTCTCTGATGCAGGACTTTCGTGCGGAGAAGGTTGCTGCCGTACCAGCTAGTGCCGTACCTAGCCTACAACCCTCCACGCGATCGGTTGTGCGTCCTGTGGACGCTGAGGTAACCTTCTCACGCACACCAGTTGAGAGAGTTCCTCCACCCATGCGTTCCAGTGTGATCTGCCAGCCGCATGTTGACGTTAAGCGACGCACGGAGGTTGCCGTTGACGTTCTGGATGTTCAACAACCGTCAGAGTTGCCTTGTTTTGACGCGGTGCGTCAACCTCCGCAACCCAGTGTGGTTTCCACTGCGCAACCCCATCAGTCTAGACAGTCTGGGGTAGACGCTGTGCATCCCCGAGCTACCATGGTTGTTGCCAGCTCACAGACTGGGCAGCAGTTCCATGACGTTGCGTCCGGCTCAGTCACGCATGCACCAGTGCGACCGGACTCAGCGAACCAGCCGTTACCCACTCCGTTGCCGTTTCCTCATCAGTTGTCGGATGAGGAACTTTCTGATGATGATGTTGCTGCACATATAGATGAACCACAATCAGAATTGGACGAGCCTAAGTCTACTCAACCCTCTTTGGACTTTAGAAAAGTTTTGGCCATTTTCAAAGAGCTGTTTCCTGACCAGTTTGTTTCTGTGGCTCCTCGTTCTTCGCCTTCAGAGTTTGTTTTAGGCATGCCGTCTACCACTCCTGCCTTTACTAGACTCGTCCTCGCACGCTCGTCCAAGAGAGCTTTGCGGGTGATAGGAGAATGGTTGCAGTCCAAGAAGAGCTTAGGGAAGACAGCCTTTGCTTTTCCCCCTGCTAGACTCTCTTCTAGATCGAGCGTCTGGTATGCCACGGGTGAAGTTCTCGGCTTGGGAGTTCCTGCCTCTGCCCAGGGCGACTTCTCAAGTCTTGTAGACTCTCCCCGCCGCCTTGCCATGAGACGCTCAAAGATATGTTGGTCATCATCGGACCTGGACCACCTTTTGAAAGGAATCTTTAGGGCCTTTGAAGTTTTTAACTTCTTAGACTGGTGTCTAGGAGCCCTAAGCAGGAAGATCTCTTCGACAGATAAAGAGACTTCCTTGCTCATAATGTCCTGCATGGACAAGGCCGTACGTGATGGGTCTAATGAGCTTGCTGCATCATTTGTGTCCGGAGTCCTAAAAAAGCGAGAAAATCTCTGCTCATTCCTTTCTGCTGGAGTTACACTGTGCCAGAGATCTGAGCTTCTCTTTGCTCCTCTTTCCAAGTGCCTTTTTCCAGAAGTCCTGATTAAGGAAATAGCCGCTTCGTTAGTGCAGAAGGACACTCACGATCTTGTTGCGTCCTCAGCTCGCAAAGCTCCCCCTTTGCCTACCTTGTCAGCTAGACCAAGGATGGACACTCCAGCGTCTCGATTTATTCCGCCCTTTCGTGGCAGAGCCTCCAGCAGAGGAGGTGCTCGTGCCGAAGGGAAGCGAGGGAAGAAGAAAGGATCCAAGTCCTATAAGGGCAGAGTCTGACTGCCCGCATCTTCAGACAGCAGTGGGAGCCAGACTCAAGAACTTCTGGCAGACCTGGGAGAAGAGAGGCGCAGATGCACAATCTGTGAAGTTGCTCAGAGAGGGGTACAAGATCCCTTTTGTACGGAAACCCCCTCTAGCAACGTCTCCCATCGATCTCTCTCCCAGGTACAGAGAGGAAGACAAGAGACGAGCCTTGAAACGGGAAGTGTCTCTTTTGCTAGAGAAGGGAGCGGTGGTCAAAGTCTCGAACCTTCAATCTCCGGGATTCTACAACCGCCTCTTCTTGGTTTCAAAGAAGACAGGAGGGTGGAGGCCGGTGCTAGACGTCAGTGCTCTGAATGTCTTTGTCACAAAGCAGACGTTCTCCATGGAGACCACAAAGTCAGTCTTAGCAGCGGTCAGAAGGGAAGACTGGATGGTCTCGTTAGACCTAAGGGACGCCTACTTCCACGTCCCCATCCACCCGGACTCCCAACCTTTTCTGAGATTCGTTTTCGAAAAGGTGGTCTACCAGTTTCGGGCCCTGTGCTTTGGCCTAAGCACAGCTCCTCTTGTGTTTACGAGGCTGAAGAGGAATGTAGCCAAATTCCTCCATTTATCGGACATCCGAGCCTCCCTTTATTTGGACGACTGGCTTCTCAGAGCCTCTTCCAGTCGTCGCTGTCTGAAGGATCTAAAGTGGACTCTAGATCTGACCAAGGAATTGGGTCTCCTTGTCAATATGGAAAAGTCGCAACTGGTCCCATCCCAAACTATTGTGTATTTAGGGATGGAGATTCACAGTCTAGCTTTTCGGGCTTTTCCGTCGGCCCCCAGAATAAGCCAAGCCCAGTTATGCATCCAGAACATGCTGAAGAAGGAACACTGCTCAGTCAGGCAGTGGATGAGTCTGGTAGGGACGCTATCATCCCTGGAACAATTTGTGTCATTAGGAAGACTACACCTCCGTCCTCTTCAATACCATCTAGCTTTTCACTGGAAAAAGGACAAGACGCTAGAAGCGGTCTCGATCCCCATTTCCGAAAAGATGAAGTCTTGTCTGACTTGGTGGAAGGACAGTATCAACCTAAGAGAGGGTCTTCCCCTGGCTGTTCAGACTCCCAACCACGTTCTCTTCTCGGACGCATCGGACGTAGGCTGGGGCGCGACATTAGACGGTCGGGAATGTTCAGGACTGTGGAACTCGAGTCAAAGGATCATGCATATCAACTGCAAGGAGCTGCTGGCAGTACATCTGGCCTTGAAAAGCTTCAGGTCTCTCCTTCGAGGCAAAGTGGTGGAAGTGAACTCGGACAACACCACGGCCTTGGCGTACATCTCCAAGCAAGGAGGGACCCACTCACTGACGTTGTACGAGATCGCAAGGGACCTGCTCATCTGGTCAAAAGGTCAAGACATAACACTAGTAACGAGGTTCATCCAAGGCAACTTGAATGTCATGGCAGATTGTCTCAGTCGGAAAGGGCAAGTAATTCCAACAGAATGGACCCTCCACAAGGATGTATGCAAGAGACTTTGGGCCACTTGGGGCCAACCAACCATAGATCTCTTTGCAACCTCGCTGACCAAGAGGCTCCTAATATATTGCTCACCAGTCCCAGACCCAGCAGCAATACATATAGATGCCTTTCTCCTAGATTGGTCTCATCTAGATCTATACGCATTCCCACCGTTCAAGATTGTCAACAAGGTACTACAGAAGTTCGCCTCTCACGAAGGGACAAGGTTGACGCTAGTTGCTCCCCTCTGGCCCGCGAGAGAATGGTTCACCGAGGTACTTCGATGGCTAGTAGACGTTCCCAGAAGTCTTCCTCTAAGGGTGGACCTTCTACGTCAGCCACACGTAAAGAAGGTACACCAAAGCCTCCACGCTCTTCGTCTGACTGCCTTCAGACTATCGAAAGACTCTCGAGAGCTAGAGGCTTTTCGAAGGAGGCAGCCAGTGCGATTGCTAGAGCAAGGAGAGCATCCACCCTTAGAGTCTACCAATCGAAGTGGGAAGTCTTCCGAGACTGGTGCAAGTCAGTCTCTGTATCCTCGACCAGTACCTCTGTAGCTCAAATAGCTGACTTTCTCTTATACCTGAGAAAAGGACGATCCCTTTCAGCTCCCACTATCAAGGGCTACAGAAGCATGTTGGCATCGGTCTTCCGGCATAGAGGCTTAGATCTTTCCAACAATAAAGATCTTCAGGACCTCCTTAAGTCTTTTGAGACCACGAAGGAGCGTCGTTTGGTTACACCTGGTTGGAATTTAGACGTGGTACTAAGATTCCTCATGTCAGACAGGTTTGAGCCGCTACAATCAGCCTCCCTGAAAGATCTCACTTTAAAGACACTTTTCCTGGTATGCTTAGCCACAGCTAAAAGAGTCAGTGAGATTCATGCCTTCAGCAAGAACATCGGATTTTCGTCAGAAAAAGCTACATGTTCGCTACAACTTGGTTTTCTAGCCAAAAATGAGCTGCCTTCTCGACCTTGGCCGAAATCGTTCGATATTCCCAGCTTATCGAATATTGTAGGCAATGAACTAGAAAGAGTCTTATGCCCTGTGAGAGCTCTTAAGTTCTATTTAAAGCGAACTAAACCTTTACGAGGCCAATCTGAAGCTTTATGGTGTTCAGTTAAGAAACCATCTTTGCCTATGTCAAAGAATGCTTTATCCTACTTTATCAGACTGTTAATACGAGAAGCTCATTCACATCTGAGTAAGGAAGACCAAGCATTGCTTAAGGTGAGGACACACGAAGTTAGAGCTGTCGCAACTTCCGTGGCCTTTAAGCAAAATAGATCTCTGCGAAGTATAATGGACGCAACCTATTGGAGAAGCAAGTCAGTGTTTGCGTCTTTTTATCTAAAGGATGTCCAGTCTCTTTACGAGGACTGTTACACACTGGGACCATTCGTAGCAGCGAGTGCAGTAGTGGGTGAGGGCTCAACCACTACAATTCCCTAATTCCATACCCTTTTTAATCTTTCTCTTGAAATGTTTTTATTGTTGTTTTTTGGGTTGTCAGGAAGGCTAAGAAGCCTTTCGCATCCTGGTTGATTTGGCGGGTGGTCAAAGTCATTTCTTGAGAGCGCCTAGATTAGGGGTTTGATGAGGTCCTGTTGTATGGGTTGCAACCCTTGATACTTCAGATCCAAGGGGTCGATCAGCATCCTAAGAGGATCGCGAGGCTCCGTAAGGAAGACGTACTTAAAAGGCAGAGTAATTGTTCAAGTCGACTTCCTTACCAGGTACCTATTTATTTTGTTTTTGTTATTTTGATAACTTCTAAAATGAAATAAAAATCTCTTAGCTCATAAAAGTGTAAACATATATTACTGGTCTCTACCCACCATCCTGGGTGTGAATCAGCTATATAATCACCGGCTAAGTTAAATATTGAAAAATGTTATTTTGATTATAAAATAAATTTTTGAATATACTTACCCGGTGATTATAAATTAAATGACCCGCCCTTCCTCCCCAATAGAGACGCAGTGGGACGAGGAGAAAATTGAGTCTTTGTTTACATGAGAGCTGGGTATCTGGTCGACAGATGGCGCTGTTGGGCACACCCGCAACCTGTGTAGCGATCGCTGGCGAGTTTTTCCGTAGAGTTGTCTGTCGAGCAACAGAGTTGCAGCTATATAATCACCGGGTAAGTATATTCAAAAATTTATTTTCTGGGTCGAACCTGTGGCGCCCGGTGAAAAGTCCTTCTTGTATACCTTTTCTGATAAAAACCTTCCAATTATACCAGAGAAAGATAAAAGCATGGAATGCTGAGGTTACAACCCTCGCGCGAGCACCTTTTGGGTGTCGTGTATAAAGCAAAGGCGCGTGAAATCCACTATTCACAGGTTGTCTTCCATTTAGTTAATTCCTTCGCCAAAGGGATGGGCCGATACAGAGGCCCTAGACACACCCCCATCGCCGCACCACCCACGCCACGACGCGAGCGCCATCTGAACAACATCCTTCTTTTTGGAATACAAAGTGTTGAATCGTTTTGTTGTGCTCTCGGTCTTTTTTTATCAATCGTGGATTTATTTTGTCATGTCCGAAGCTCCATCTTCACACATTCCAATGTTAAGTACCATAGTTTGTTTTGACAGTATTTTATTGTACCGGGCTTTTGTTTTATATCCAGTATAGTCTGTTTTATTATTCCCGTCTGGCCTTTCATGGCGGCCATTGTTTGTTCACTGTTTGGGAATTCATCTTTGTCTGCCCGTTTAGTACTCTGTCACTTAGGTTCTTGGTTAAGTCCCTGGCCTTATGCCTTTAGAACCGTTATTATTTTTTTTTTTTTTTTTTTTTTTTTTGTGTATTTATACTCATGGTACTTTTTGCTAGTAAGTCCAACCTACGAACGAGATAGCGATTCAGCTTTGTATTTGTTTAGTGCCCGCCCCTCCGAGGCGTTCGTCACTCGACTGTGCTATTTATTTTAAGTTTTAGCAGTTGCTATTCTTCGATCGTAGTGTTTTATGGATGTACAGGTTTATTTTATACGTTTATAATAGTGTTGTGTGTTTTTTAGTCCTGTTTTTGTGTTTAAGAGAGCGAGAGCTTGGGGTCCCCGTTTTCTGTTCGCAGTCACGAGTTACCCCTTTCTCTCGTTTTCTTTCTTAGCTCCGGTGGGGGAGCGGATTTCCCGTTTTCCGTTTTGTGCGTTCAGCGGGTTCTCCCTCCCTCACCTCTCCCCCTCTGGGTGGATGATAACTTACGAGTTATTTTTTTTTCGTGACTTCAATTGTTAGCGTTATTTTGGTCCGTGTTTCGTCCTCTCCCCGTTACGGCTCGGGAGTAGTTATGAACGTTTTCCACTCCGCCTTGAGTTATACTCCGCCACGAGGGATTCTCAATAACTTTCGTTCTATTGTTATATTTATATTGTTTACTACATGGGACGGGCTTCATATTGTTTAGATACGACCCTCCGGTGGCCCTTACTTCGGTCTCAGGCCACGGCCATATCCACAATAGCCTTTGTTATTACAACTGTGTTTGTTATTCACAATAATTATTCAGGACCTTTCTTCTCCCTCCGGCCTCACCGGAGATCGTAAATACGCTTTACTATAATCTAAGCTTTAGTCTTTAGCTGCGACTTAGCTTTTTATCTTTCACAATTGAATTATTAGCCACAATTGAATTATTCAGGGCATCTCATTATCCTCCGGCGTCACCGGAGGTCGCCCAAACACTTCACACTTAAAGTTGCCTTGGCTAATTAGCTAAGGCTCCTTTATTCAGGACATTTCATTACGATCCGGCCTCACCGGAGCTCCGGCTTCACCGGAGGTCGCCCATACACTTCACACTTATATTTGCCTTGCCTTTAGCTAAGGCTGGTGTTTATATTTATTTTAAGGGCATGTCACTGCTTCCCCGACCCTTGGAGGTCGGCGGATTGCTTTAAGCTTATTATCCTTATGTCATTAACAGACATTGGGTGCATTACAAATATACAGACAATTGAATATTAAAGTGCCAACAATGGTATGGGGCGGTATCAACTTAAAGTTAATAGTCAGTTGTTTGGTCAATGCAATATGGGTGCTTAGGTAATTCAGTGAGTGCCAGAACTCTAAAATAATAGGTTTTTTATCCCTTATCAGAGTTTCAAGCAACACCAGACTCATGTCTCCTTTCTTTTACAGAAGGCCCGTTGTACTGCTGAAGGATGCTCTGCCTCGTTCAGCGACCCCGTTGGGCATGACCTCTGCCGGTCTCATGCTCACTGCTCCATTCCCTTTATCCAGGAACCGGGACAGGCCCAATACCCAGTGTGGTTCCCGGATTTGTGCTCGTTCTGTTACGAGTTGTCGTCAGTTCTGCTGAATGATGATGTAAGTGGGTTTTCCCTTTGTTCCTTATTTCTCGTTGGCAGACACTAATATAGACATGAATATGATATACACAGTATATTTGGGAGGGCAAACCCCCTCCTCCATCACTAATCACTGCAAATCTTACAGGCCGATGATGTCTCTCTTCGGTCAGCAAGGGCTACTCTTCGTCCGTGGGTGTCGGGCTTTGGCAGGAATGCCCCGTCTGGCGCACCCTATCTCCTCGATGGGGATATGGCCTCCCGTCTCTTCCCAGGCTCGACTACTGCTGCAGTCTCTCCTGACCTTGCTGCCCCTTTAATTGAAGAAGTCAGGGCTACCATTTCCGTGGAGGACGAAACCCTCGTACCGATGGACATGGCTGGTCTGGATATAGACGTAGAACCCAGGGACGAGCAGGTAAGTGGTGCCGAGTTGGTGGAAACCCTTTTCTCTCCTACTCCCTCTTCTACCTCTTCCTTTCTAGGTTTTGATAACTCTAAGGCTTCTCCTCAGGATCCCTCTGCCTCCGTACGACCCAAGGTGAAGCCACTTCGAACTTATAAGACTTCAGCTTTGCCAGTATTAACGTCACCGGTCCCCGGACCCTCGACAGCTCCTGATATTCATATTGCTCCTCGTAAAACCACTACTCCTAAGAAGTCTAAGTCTACCAAATCCAAGAAAAAACCAACGGGTGACTTTCAGGTACCCTGGGCTGATCTCCTCCCCATCCAACTGATCAAAGGATTGGTCAGGGATCAAGTTCAACATCACTCTGGTGCAATAACAGAGATTAAGGATATGATGGCTACTCTGATCCGCGCCGGAACTCAGTTCCCTCCCCCTTCTGCCCCAGACGCATCGAAGCTGCCGCCCTTCGATAAAAACAATCCTTGGCGGTTTGCTTTGCATGCTCCATTCGTAGATGGCTCCCTAACTCTGGAGGGCATGGGCACCCGCCCTCTAGAGGACCTGGAGTTCTATCCCCCGGGCCTAGCATTCCCGTTCAATGGTTTTGTACGGTTAAAGGAACATGCATTGGTCCGTATGGACAAGGTACCGAAGGAAACGGTCATATTTCCAAAAGAGCAGGCCCAGGCTATCTGGGCCAGAACACTATCAGAGTGGGGGTGTATTAACTCCACGCTCACCCCTCACAAAGGTTCCTACACTATTTTTACGACAGCGGCCTCCATCTCTTTGCCGCTCATAGACAAAGTCACAGAGCTGACTATACAGGCCATCAAAGAAGGCTCTTCCATGCCGGCTCTCAAGGAGACGGACCCCACCTCTTTGCTTATTCCGGGTTCCTCGGCAGCCTGGGATGCTGCGGCCTCTACCTTCACGGTGGGGAAACTAGACCCGGACTGTGCCTCTACTCTTTTCTCTGAGAAGCTTCCCAGATTAATAGAGAGTCTTCTCAAAACTGAGTTCGAGACCCGTACTAGACTTGCTAGGTCCCTCCAATCCATCACCTCCATGGAGTCCCTTGCATCTCTTTACCCAGAGGAAACGCTGTTCAGAGTCGCCACAAAGAACCAGCTGCTATCCTACCAAATAGATCTCCATGACTTCTGGTCAGCTCGGGTTAGTTGCAGGAAGTTCGTTCTGTCGGAGGCCACCATCGGGCATGAGCCGAACAGACTGATAGCTTCCTCCTGCTGGGGTAAGACCCTCTTCCCTCAGACCGAGGTGGATAAGGTTCTTCAGGACGCAGCGAGGGCAAACCAGAATTTGCAGGTAAGGTGGGGTCTCTCAGCCAAAAAGAGGTTCGAACCCCAGAGACACACGTTCTTCAAGAAGAAGCTGAGGTTTAGTCCTTACAAAGCGGCCCGGGGTACCTCGTCCCCACAGCCTTCCGCGGCCTCGACTTCTCGACAACAGGCGCCTCCTCAGCAGGTAGTCTACCTCGCTGCTCCCCCTGGTACACAGCCCAACCCCTCTTGGATGCCCTCACCTGCATACAACCCTGCCTACGAACCCTCCGGTTCCTTTCGTGGATACCAAAGAGGGAGTTCCAGAGGTAGAGGACAGTTCCGCCAACGCGGCGGGCCCAGAGCAAGGGGTTCCCGTGGAGGGAGGGGCCCTAAGTTCACTCCCTCCCAATGATGTGATGCCGGTAGGAGGGAGACTTTATCACTTCCGGGATCATTGGACCTTCAGTCCATGGGCTCACAGCATAATATCAAGGGGCTTGGGTTGGAAATGGTCACAGGGATCCCCTCCTCCACCGGTGACCTTCTTCCAGAGACCCACTCCCATCCTGGAAGAGTACACTGCGGAGTTACTCAAGAAGAGAGCAATCAAGCGGGTTCGATCCCTGAAATTCCAAGGCCGCCTGTTTACAGTCCCGAAGAAAGACTCGTCGGCGTTGAGGGTAGTTCTGGACTTGTCGAAGCTCAACTCTTACATCCTTTGCGACAAGTTCCGTATGCTGACTATCTCTCAGGTACGGACCTTACTTCCCCGTGGGGCCGTCACCACCTCTATCGATCTTACCGACGCCTATTATCATGTCCCAGTAGCTCGAAACTTCTCTCCTTACCTAGGCTTCCGTCTCGGCAAGAGAGCCTTCGCATTCAAAGTCATGCCCTTCGGTCTCAGCATTGCCCCCAGGGTATTCACGAAACTGGGGGAGACGGTGCTCGAGCAACTCAGACACCAAGGGATACAAATCGTCGCCTATCTGGACGATTGGCTCATTTGGGCCCAGTCGCACCAGGAATGCAAAAGAGCTACGTCGAAGGTACTCCATTTTCTCGCCAAACTGGGCTTCCAAGTCAACCTCCGGAAGTCCCGCCTACAACCATCAAGCCTCTTCGAATGGTTAGGCATCCGTTGGGACCTCTCAAAGCACAAGCTCTCCCTTCCTCCCAAGAAGGTGAGGGAGATAGCTTCCAAGGTCAGGAACTTTCTCAAACACAAACAGGTGTCCAGAAGAGCTTTAGAACGAGTCCTCGGCCTACTCCAGTTTGCCTCACTGACCGATCTCCTATTAAAAGCCAAACTCAAAGACATCAATCGAGTTTGGAGAAAGAGGGCGACAATACCTTTAAGAGACAAGACCTCGAAGATCCCCTCTGTCTTGAAAATGAGACTACAACCATGGTCCGATCGGAGGAACCTCTCCAAGTCGGTTCCTCTACAGTTCCCCTCTCCACAAGTGACAATTCATACCGACGCGTCTCTGAGTGGTTGGGGGGGTTACTCCCAACATCAGATGTGTCAGGGCTCTTGGTCACCCGCCATGAGACAGTTCCATATCAATGTTCTCGAAGCCATGGCGGTGTTCTTGACCCTGAAGAGAATCTCCCCTCCGAGGTCGACCCACATCAGAGTAGTCTCAGACAGCACGGCCGTAGTCCACTGCCTCAACAGGGGGGGGTCCAAATCACCCAACCTGAATCAGATCCTGGTCACTATCTTCACCTTGGCAGCCGACAAAGACTGGTTCCTGTCAGCAACTCACCTAGCAGGAGTCCAGAATGTGATAGCAGACGCATTATCCAGGACGAGCCCACTGGAATCGGAGTGGTCCCTGGACATGCACTCCTTCCGGTGGATACTCAGGCTGGTTCCAGGTCTCCAGGTAGATCTATTCGCGACCCGACTCAATCACAAACTCCCATGTTATGTGACACCGAACCTGGACCCTCAGGCTTATGCCATGGACGCATTAACCCTGGATTGGAACCATTGGCAGAAGATCTTCTTATTCCCTCCAGTGAATCTTCTACTGAAAGTCTTGCACAAACTCCGCTCCTTCAACGGGGCAGTAGCTTTAGTGGCACCTCACTGGCCAAAGAGCAGTTGGTTTCCTCTCCTCCTCGAGTTGAAACTCCGTCCCTTCCGGATCCCATTCCCCAAACTGACCCAGGTGGTCCAAACACGGACTGTGTCAGATTCCTCAAGGATAGCCAAAACCCTAACTTTGTGGATTTCATGAAGTTTGCGGCACGTAGGGACGCAAACATCGACCCAGATAATGTCCTCTTTATAGAATCAGACAAAAGGGACTCAACGATTCGCCAATATGATTCGGCGGTTAAGAAACTAGCGGATTTCTTAAGGACTTCAGACCATTCGGTTATGACTCCTAATTTAGCCATCTCCTTCTTTAGGTCCATTTTTGACAAAGGCCTAGCAGCTAGCACTATAACCACCATTAAGTCAGCTCTGAGGAAAGTCTTCCTGGTTGGGTTTAACATTAACCTGGCGGAGTCTTATTTCTCATCTATTCCAAAAGCATGTGCTAGGCTTCGACCTTCGGTCCGTCCTCAAAAGGTCTCTTGGTCTCTAAATGATGTCCTCAAACTGGCCTCCGACACGGACAACGAATCCTGCTCTTATATCACTCTTCTTAGGAAGACTTTATTTCTAACAGCTTTGGCCTCGGGTTCCAGAATCTCAGAACTAGCAGCTCTCTCACGAAACTCAGAGAACATGGATTTCCTCCCTTCAGGTGAGGTACTTCTTTCACCAGACAGGGCGTTCCTAGCTAAGAACGAGGACCCCCAAAATAGGTGGTCCCCTTGGAAGATTATTCCTCTTCTCCAAGATACTTCTCTATGTCCGGTCACCACTCTCAGGGCCTTTTTAGCCAGGACTGCTACCCGATCGTCTGGCCCCTTGTTTATCAGAGAACAAGGAGGTACCATTTCCATACGTGGCATTAGGCAACAGATCCTATACTTCATTAAACAAGCTAATCCGGGATCATTTCCCCATGCTCATGATATCCGATCGATAGCTACCTCCATCAACTATTTCCAGAATATGGACTTTGATAACCTTAAGAAGTACACGGGTTGGAAATCTCCTATGGTCTTCAAACGCCACTATCTAAAGAACTTACAGGCTCTTAAATACCCAACGGTTGCAGCTGGGAGCCTTATCTCTCCCCATTGATCTTTTGTTCTTCCTTTCATCCATCTCTTCTCTTCTCCCTCCTACCCGCCACTCGCACCACGACGCCGCTTCCTTGGTGGTTCGTTAGCCCTAAGTGTATTACATATTAGGTTAATATGATGGTAACTATTATTGTTTTCCGTTGTTATAAAGTTGGGATATTCTTAGCCATGTCAGTTTTGTTGCATGTTTTCCTCTGATACTCAGAGGTTTCCTTGTTATCATGTTTGTTTATCCTTACTCTCACTATGCCCTGTGGCTAGTTTATATTTTATGCCTACTTACCTTAATTATATATGATTTTCTTTACATGGTGTTGTTTCTCTCCCCTTATTAAATTAGTAGTTATTGTTGGGCTTGGAAGGCATTCTCTGGTACATTTTCACCGGGCGCCACAGGTTCGACCCAGAAAAGGGATTTTGACGAAGGAAAAATCTATTTCTGGGGAGAGACCTGTGGCGCCCGGTGAAACCCTTCCCCTTATTTTACACGATCCCACCCTTTCCTTTCCAAGCCATCATGGCCAATACAGAAGGATGTTGTTCAGATGGCGCTCGCGTCGTGGCGTGGGTGGTGCGGCGATGGGGGTGTGTCTAGGGCCTCTGTATCGGCCCATCCCTTTGGCGAAGGAATTAACTAAATGGAAGACAACCTGTGAATAGTGGATTTCACGCGCTTTTGCTTTATACACGACACCCAAAAGGTGCTCGCGCGAGGGTTGTAACCTCAGCATTCCATGCTTTTATCTTTCTCTGGTATAATTGGAAGGTTTTTATCAGAAAAGGTATACAAGAAGGACTTTTCACCGGGCGCCACAGGTCTCTCCCCAGAAATAGATTTTTCCTTCGTCAAAATCCCTTTTATAATCAAAATAACATTTTAATAACATCTCAACTCCTTATCTTGAGAGAGAGAGAGAGAGAGAGAGAGAGAGAGAGAGAGAGAGAGAGAGAGATATCCCAAGCACTTTTCGTCTTACTTTCTTTGTCATTGATTATTATAATAAACATCAAAAGAGTTTTGTGATTATGTTTGATTTTTCTCTTACAGGAAATTAATTGTTGCCACATCAGCATCACAAACACTTAGAGTAGACATCTTCCTTGATGCTACATGGAAAGAAATATTTATCCTGAGGCTCTGAGACCTGGATTCCATCTCCACCTCATCTAATTAGGTCTTAGTTTTGTTTGAGTGAAAATGGAAACCTATTTGACTAAAGTCTTAACTTTAGTCAATCAACAATGTCAGACCAGTCAAGATTATTGATATTCTCCAAATTTACATTTTCTTTAAGGTTTCTTTTTATATAGGGCGATCTTATTTATATAATTAAGGAAATTTTAATACATTTACTTAACTACTGACTTTGGAAATAATAATGTCTGTGTAGATATTTTTTCTATAGGTTACACAGCTTCTGAATTCCAGTGGGTCTTTAACCAAAGGTGTCATATTGGCTTCCCCTGGAAGGCTTCAGTTCTCTGCTGATGAAGCAAGACTCATGATTTTCTGAAGAGAAGTCTGATGAAGAAAAAAAACTGTAGCATTGTATGATTAATATGAAAGATGTGATATTCATTAACCATATAAGGAAGTTACCAGATCAAGTTTGGAGAGCTCTCATAGAATTTATAAAAATCAATTGGTAAATACTAAGACCCTTACAACCTGAGACGTTGATGTGTCGAGTCAATTTCTCTTGGTAGGATATACCTCTAAGCAGCACAAAATGGGTTCTATTGAATGAAAAAGATTATTTTTTTTTTTGCAAGCAATTCTTCAGTTTACAAAGCAGAACTCTGATAAGTTTATGTGATTCTGAGAGTGACAAAGAAGTCTGGCTAATATGTTTTGTCTGAAAAACTCAAATGCACAATGAAATCAATTGAATCTCCTAATGTAAATAGTATTAATGTTGAAGTAGAAAATCTCAGCTTTTTTAAATTGAGGGAATTCATGGTGAGAAATCATTAGACCTTTAAATCTAGTAATTGGTTGATATTGTTAAGACCCATTATCTTACGTAAATAGCTAACCTGAAGGGAGAGTGAACCAGAAGTTATAGCAGAATTAATCCTACGTGGGATTGAGTCTTTCCTAAAGTTACATCCTGACCTCATCTTTGAATTTGTGATGCTTGTTAAACCAATGAACTTTTTTTAATTAGCTTAATGATCTGATCCTGTAAAGACAGAGATTGCTGCTCAGCCCATAGAGTTAAATTCTTGTGAATGTTCCAATTTGAATCAGTTGTTGATATCAATGTTTAGTTACCAGTGAGTTTAAGGAATTCTTCCATAATATTCATCATTATTACAATTAATTCTTATAGAATTAAATTTTGATTGTTAGAATTATTTTATAATTTGTTTTTAGTATAAATTCTCCTGGGGAATCCTATAAAACTTGTGATCTGTTGTAATTTAAACGTCAAACATTTAACCGTACATGGCCTCATATTTTGTTATTATTATTATTATTATTGTTATTGTTATTGTTATTATTACTATTATTATTTATTATGTTGTTACTAAGCTTACTCAGGACTGGCTCCCCTATTTCTTGACTGGTCTGTCACTGTTGGAAGTCATCTGTTAAGACCTTTTGCAAACCACTGGTCCGTTATGAAACATCAAAATTGTAAAAGTGTTGAGGTTTTTGTATCGCTGCACATTTACTCTTGAGGCAATATCTTCTAGTTAGGGACCTCCTTCTCTCGCAAATCTCTCTTAGTTTGTGTTCCCTCATTGGGTCTATACAATGAAAGGATCTTTAGCCAATACTGAGCCTTTCTGAGTGGCTATTCCTTACTTGGTGAAAGAGTTGTGTATCGCCATGATCAGCAAAGCTGTACTAGTCAGGGTCACCCATACTAGGTTGGTTTGCTTTGAGCAATCAGACAAAAGTCTTCCTGGATCACTAATCTGCAGTTGGCCGGTGTGGTGGTGAAAACTGGCCAAACCCCAGACATGAATAAAGACGTATTTGAGGCCTTTGTCATGCATTGGTCTAGAAATGGTGCATTTGTTGTTTTTGAGCCTAGAGGAAGTGTTGCAGTGTATTGCCTCAAGAGTAAATGGATAAAATTTTTTCAGTGGTATATTAGAGTTAAGTCTAGTTTAGTGATGTAGCATTTGATCTCATAAAATGAATTTGCTTTGTATTTAAAGGTGCAGTAAAAGCAAACCACAGTTTTAAATACAGTGAGAGAGAGAGAGAGAGAGAGAGAGAGAGAGAGAGAGAGAGAGAGAGAGAGAGAGAGAGAGTGTGTGTGTGTGTGTGTGTGCGTGTGTGAATCCCTTTTGGGCAAGAAATGATGTAGATAATGTTGAAGATGAGTGAGAGCGGCTCTTGTTCGTCTCAGAGTTAAAAACTGGTGGAGGCATTGATGAGGAACAAACCCACAAACCTTAACCTTTGAGAATTGTCCTTAATCTTTCACTTGGTTATTTTATAGACTCTCATTCTGTCACATTGCTATTCCAAAGACAGTCAAGGTCTGATGACAGTGATCCTCCTTTTTTGGTTGTCTGGCTCTTTAGTCTTCCATTTGTTGATCATTAGGGGTCCAACTTTCCCTGTCTGTCTCCCTTAATGATATTAAAAACTTCTGTTGTAATTCAGTGACAGGAATTTCTTGCAATCAAATTTTGTCATGCTCTGAATACATTCAAGTCCTCCACTTGAGTTTAGCAGTTAGCTTTCTTTCGTAACTGAATAATTGATAAATTAGTTTTATTTTGTAATTTTTAGTTAATGAATATCTGCTTGGATTGATTTTCCATTTTTCAATATTAAACTTAACCGGTGATCATATAAGCTGCAGCTCTGCTGCCCGACAGAAAAACCTACGGACAAAATACGCCAGCGATCGCTATGCAGGTGGGGGTGTACATCAACAGCGCCATCTGTCGAGCAGGTACTCAGTACTCCAAGTAAACAAAGAACCAATTTTCTCTCTGTCGTGCCACCGGCAAGACCTACTAAATTCGCTGTTGCTTACTGGATTGGTTTTCACAGATTTTGGTGAAGTACACATTTCTAGTTTTTAGCTTTCGCTTTGCAGAGGTTATCTTCAATACATCCTTGCATTCTTTTATTGATTTTTGGATTATTTGTTGACGACTTGGATAGATTTTGAATTCCCCTTTGACTAATTCAAGATGGCTGACCCTTCTCAAGTCCCTAAATACAGAAAGTGTAGTGCTAGGGACTGTTCAAGGCGTCTTCCGAAGGCCTCTATCGATCCGCACACTGTTTGTTCCAATTGTCGGGGTAAAACCTGTCAATTGGAAGATCGATGTGAGGAATGCGCTGGGCTTTCGGAATTCGATTTTCTCGAATTCCTGAAATATTCACGTAGGCTAGAGAGAGATAGAGTCAGGAGAAGTTCATCTCGCTCCGTTGATATTTCCTCTCCCCATGCCCCACAACCTATTCCTTCCCCTGTAGTGGTTGCTCCTGATCCCCCTTCTAGCACTCAACAACCTTCGATGGCAGATATGATGCGTGCCATCCAGGCTCTGGGTGAGAGAGTCGAGTCATTGGCGAGTGACCGTAACCAACTCATGGCTGACGTCAAGGAGTTGAAGGGTAAGAGTGCAGTGGGTAGTGACAAAGTGAGTGGTAGTGTTGTGGAAAGTGTTAGTGTTGCGCTTGAGGGTGCGTCTGTTCGTGCCTGTCGTCCTCCCAGTCCGGGACCTCTTGCAAGCTCCCAAGCCCAGGGGAGAAGCAATGTCGTACGACCAAAGGGTTCGACAGGCTTTAATCAACGGACAGACGTTCCCTCCGTGGTTTCGGACGTATCTTACCAATATCGCCCCACCCACAAGAAGACGAGAGAGCCCATTTATTCCTCGTCTGCGGAAGATGTTTCTCGGAAGAAACAATGGACCAAGGTCTCACGGCCTCTTAAACGCAAGTCGGTCCCTTCCGCGCAAGTCCAACGGCCCAGTTGTAGCCACTGGGTCAGTTCGGACTCGCTGCAGTCTTCCGATGACTGCACACTTCCTAAGAGAGGCAAAGCGGTACCGCAACAGGCAGTAACACCGTCTGTTGCCGCACCTGCTACTGTAGACCCTAAGTGGTCTTTGCTGCAGACCATGCAGACGCAGTTAACGTCTTTAATGCAGGACTTTCGTGCGGAGAAGGTTGACGCTGCACCCGTTAGCCTACAACCAACCACGGTTGTGCGTCCAGTGGACGCTGAGGCTACCTTCTCCCGCACTCCAGCTGTGAGAGTCCCGCCACCCATGCGCAGTGTACCCTGCCAGCCGCATGTTGACGTTCAGCGACGCACGGAACCCTCCGTTGACGTTCGCGAGTTACAACAACAACCTAAGTTGTTTTGTTTTGACGCTGCGCGTCAACCTCCGCAACCCAGTGTGGTTACCACTACTCGCCCACAGCAGACTAGACAGTCAGGAGTAGACGCTTTGCGCCCCCGCGCTGCTATGGCTGTTGCCAGCTCACAGACTGGGCAACAGTTCCATGACGTTGCGTCCAGTGCAGTCACGCATGCACCCGTGCTGCCGGACTCAGCTGACCAGCCAATTCCTACTCCTTTGCCGCTTCCTCCTCAGTATTCAGACGATGGACTCTCTGATGATGACGACGCTGCACACCTTGACGACCCGCACACGGACATCGACGAACCCAAGACCACGCCTCCCTCCTTGGACTTTAGGAAAGTTCTTGCACTGTTCAAGGAGATGTTTCCTGATCAGTTTGTTTCTGCAGCCCCACGCTCTCCTCCATCTGAGTTCGCTTTAGGCACGCAGTCATCCGTGCCTGCCTTTACGAAGCTCGTCCTCGCCCGCTCGTCCAAGAGAGCTTTAAGAGTGTTGGGAGATTGGATGCAGTCCAAAAAGCACCTTGGGAAGACAGCGTTCTTGTTTCCCCCTGCGAAACTCGCTTCCAGATCAAGCGTCTGGTATACCACGGGAGAAGTTCTCGGCTTGGGAGTTCCTGCCTCTGCCCAGGGCGACTTCTCAAGTCTAGTAGACTCTCCCCGCAGGCTAGCCATGAGACGCTCCAAGATTTGTTGGACTCCTTCAGACTTAGACCATCTGATGAAAGGAGTGTTCAGAGCCTTCGAGGTTTTTAACTTTTTGGATTGGTGTTTTGGAGCGTTGAGCAGGAAGACCTCCCCTTCTGACAAGGAAACTTCCATGCTCGTTATGTCCTGCATGGACAAGGCCATACGGGACGGTTCCAGTGAGCTTGCGGCTTCGTTCGTTTCCGGGGTCCTCAAGAAACGGGAAAACCTTTGCTCCTTCTTGTCAGCTGGAGTAACACAATGTCAGAGATCGGAACTTATGTTTGCTCCTCTCTCAAAGTGCCTTTTCCCAGAGGAGTTGATAAAGGAGATTGCTGCCTCCTTGATTCAAAAAGACACGCATGACCTGGTTGCGTCATCTGCCCGCAAAGCCACCCCTTTGCCTACCGTGTCTAGACCCAGGATGGATACTCCAGCGTCAAGATTTATTCCGCCCTTTCGTGGCAGAGCCTCCAGCAGAGGAGGTGCTCGTGCCGAAGGTAAACGTGGGAGTAAGAAGAAAGGTACCAAGTCCTTTAGAGGCAGAGTCTGACTGCCACCTTCTTCAGACAGCAGTGGGAGCCAGACTCAAGAACTACTGGCAGGCCTGGGAGAACAGAGGCGCAGATGCACAATCTGTGAAGTTGCTCAGAGAAGGGTACAAGATCCCGTTCTTGCGCAAGCCCCCTCTAGCAACGACTCCCATCGACCTCTCTCCCAGGTACAGAGAGGAGGACAAGAGACTAGCTTTGAAGCAAGAGGTGTCTCTCTTACTAGCAAAGGGAGCGGTAGTCAAAGTCCGGGACCATCAATCCCCGGGCTTCTACAACCGTCTCTTCTTAGTGGTAAAGAAGACAGGAGGGTGGAGACCGGTGCTAGACGTCAGTGCTCTGAATGTCTTTGTCACAAAGCAGACGTTCGCCATGGAGACGACAAAGTCTGTTCTAGCAGCGGTCAGGAAGGAAGACTGGATGGTCTCTTTAGACCTCAAGGACGCTTACTTTCACGTCCCCATCCACCCAGATTCCCAACCTTTTCTAAGGTTCGTTTACGGGAAGGTTGTCTACCAATTTCAAGCCCTGTGCTTTGGCCTAAGCACGGCGCCTCTTGTCTTTACGAAACTGATGAGGAATATTGCCAAATTCCTGCATTTAGCAGACATCAGAGCCTCCCTCTATTTGGACGACTGGCTTCTAAGAGCTTCGTCCAGTCGTCGCTGTCTGGAGAATCTAAAGTGGACTCTAGATCTGACCAAGGAATTGGGTCTCCTGGTCAATATGGAAAAGTCCCAACTGGTCCCATCCCAAACTTTAGTGTACCTAGGGATGGAGATTCACAGTCTAGCTTTTCGGGCTTTTCCGTCGGCCCCCAGAATAAGTCAAGCCCAAGGATACATCCAGAACATGCTAAAGAAGGACCGATGTTCAGTCAGACAGTGGATGAGTCTGATAGGGACGCTTTCATCACTGGACCAATTCATTGCGTTAGGGAGACTGCACCTCCGTCCCCTTCAATTTCACCTAGCTGTTCACTGGAGAAAGGACAAGACGCTAGAAGCGGTCTCGATCCCCATTTCCGAGAAGATGAAGTCATCACTGACTTGGTGGAAGGACAACATCAACCTCAGAGAGGGTCTGCCCCTGGCTGTTCAGACCCCCAACCACGTTCTCTTCTCGGACGCATCGGACACGGGCTGGGGTGCGACATTAGACGGTCGGGAATGCTCGGGCACTTGGAACTCGGAGCAAAGAACGTTACATATCAACTGCAAGGAGCTACTGGCAGTTCATCTGGCCTTGAAAAGCTTCAAGTCCCTCCTTCTAGGCAAGGTGGTGGAGGTGAACTCCGACAACACCACGGCCTTGGCGTACATCTCCAAGCAAGGAGGGACCCATTCTATGACGTACGAGATCGCAAGGGACCTCCTCACCTGGTCAAGAGATCTAAACCTGTCTCTAGTAACGAGGTTCATTCAAGGCAACATGAATGTCATGGCGGACCGCCTCAGTCGGAAGGGTCAAATCATCCCAACAGAATGGACCCTTCACAAGAATGTGTGCAAGAGACTATGGGCCACATGGGGCCAACCTACCATAGATCTCTTTGCAACCTCGATGACCAAGAGTCTCCCAAATTATTGCTCGCCAATCCCGGACCCAGCAGCAGTTCATATAGATGCCTTTCTACTGGATTGGTCCCATCTAGACCTTTATGCATTCCCCCCGTTCAAGATTGTCAACAAGGTACTGCAGAAGTTCGCCTCTCACGAAGGGACAAGGTTGACGTTGGTTGCTCCCCTCTGGCCCGCGAGAGAATGGTTCACCGAGGTACTGCAATGGCTGGTGGACGTTCCCAGAACTCTTCCTCTAAGAGTGGACCTTCTACGTCAGCCACACGTAAAGAAGGTACACCCAAGCCTCCACGCTCTTCGTCTGACTGCCTTCAGACTATCGAAAGACTCTCGAGAGCTAGAGGCTTTTCGAAGGAGGCAGCCAGGGCGATTGCTAGAGCAAGGAGGACATCCACTCTTAGAGTCTACCAGTCGAAGTGGGAAGTCTTCCGAAGCTGGTGCAAGTCGGTATCAGTATCCTCAACCAGTACCTCTGTAACCCAAATAGCTGACTTCCTATTATATCTGAGGAAGGAAAGATCTCTTTCAGCTCCCACGATCAAAGGTTACAGAAGCATGTTGGCAGCAGTCTTCCGTCACAGAGGCTTAGATCTTTCCAACAACAAAGATCTACAGGACCTCCTTAAGTCTTTTGAGACCTCGAAGGAGCGTCGTTTGGCCACACCAGGTTGGAATTTAGACGTGGTACTAAGATTCCTTATGTCAGAAAGGTTTGAGCCACTACAATCAGCCTCCTT
Source organism: Palaemon carinicauda (assembly GCF_036898095.1). NCBI lineage: Eukaryota > Metazoa > Arthropoda > Malacostraca > Decapoda > Palaemonidae > Palaemon > Palaemon carinicauda. The sequence continues at coordinate 83,581 of NW_027170790.1, forward strand.
TAAAGATCTCACTTTAAAGACTCTTTTCCTCGTCTGCTTAGCAACAGCTAAAAGAGTCAGTGAGATACACGCCTTCAGCAGGAACATTGGATTTTCATCTGAAACGGCTACATGTTCTTTACAGCTTGGTTTTCTAGCCAAAAACGAACTACCTTCTCGTCCTTGGCCGAAATCGTTCGATATTCCAAGCCTTTCTAATTTGGTTGGAAATGAACTAGAAAGAGTCTTATGCCCTGTTAGAGCTCTTAAGTTCTATTTAAAACGAACTAAACCTTTACGAGGACAGTCAGAAGCTTTGTGGTGTGCTATTAAGAAACCTTCTTTACCTATGTCAAAGAATGCAGTTTCCTATTATATCAGACTGTTGATACGAGAAGCTCATTCCCATCTAAATGAGGAAGACCATGCTTTGCTGAAGGTAAGGACACATGAAGTTAGAGCTGTCGCAACTTCAGTGGCCTTTAAACAAAACAGATCTCTGCAGAGTATAATGGACGCAACCTATTGGAGAAGCAAGTCAGTGTTCGCGTCTTTTTATCTTAAAGATGTCCAGTCTCTTTACGAGAACTGCTACACCCTGGGACCATTCGTAGCAGCGAGTGCAGTAGTGGGTGAGGGCTCAACCACTACATTCCCCTAATTCCATAACCTTTTTTAATCTTTCTCTTGAAATGCTTTTATTGTTGTTTTTTGGGTTGTCCGGAAGGCTAAGAAGCCTTTCGCATCCTGGTTGATTTGGCGGGTGGTCAAATTCTTTTCTTGAGAAGCGCCTAGATTAGAGGTTTTGATGAGGTCCTTTAGTATGGGTTGCAACCCTTGATACTTCAGCTCCTAGGAGTCGCTCAGCATCCTAAGAGGATCGCGAGGCTCAGTAAGGAAGACGTACTTAAAAAGGCAGAGTAATTGTTCAAGTCGACTTCCTTACCAGGTACTTATTTATTTTATGTTTGTTATTTTGAATAACTGCTAAAATGAAATACAAAATACTTAGCTCATAATAATGTAAACATGTAATGCTGGTCTCTACCCACCCCCCTGGGTGTGAATCAGCTTATATGATCACCGGTTAAGTTTAATATTGAAAAATTTTATTTTTATTAGTAAAATAAATTTTTGAATATACTTACCTGGTGATCATATATTAAAGGACCCTCCCTTCCTCCCCAATAGAGACCCAGTGGACCGAGGAGAAAATTGGTTCTTTGTTTACTTGGAGTACTGAGTACCTGCTCGACAGATGGCGCTGTTGATGTACACCCCCACCTGCATAGCGATCGCTGGCGTATTTTGTCCGTAGGTTTTTCTGTCGGGCAGCGGAGCTGCAGCTTATATGATCACCGGGTAAGTATATTCAAAAATTTATTTTACTAATAAAAATAACATTTTTCAATATTTAACTTAGCCGGTGATTATATAAGCTGCAGCTCTGCTGCTCGACAGAAAACTCTACGTAAAAAATCCGCCAGCGATCGCTATGCAGGTAGGGGGTGTACTTCAACAGCGCCATCTGTCGTGCAGGTACTCAGTACTCATTGTAAACAAAGAACTCAATTTTCTCTCTGTCGTGCTTCCGGCAAGACCTACTAATTCGCTGTTGCTAACTGGATTTGTTTTCACAACTATTTGGTGAAGTACACGTTTCTAGTTTTGAGCTTTCGCTGTGCAGGCTTTCTCTTCAATAAATCCTTGCATTCTTTTTTTGATATCGGATTATTTGTTGATGACTTTGGATAGTTTTTGAATTCCCCTTTGACTAATTCAAAATGGCTGACCCTTCTCAAGTCCCTAAATTCAGGAAGTGTAATGCTAGGGACTGTTCAAGGCGTCTTCCGAAGGCCTCTATCGATCCTCACACCGTTTGCTCCAATTGTCGGGATAAAACCTGAGGAGTGAGGAATGCGTTGGGCTTTCGGAATTCGATTTTATCGAATTCCAGAAATATACACGTAGGCTAGAGAGAGATAGAGTCAGGAGAAGTTCATCTCGTTCCGTTGATTTTTCCTCTCCTCATGCCCCACAACCTATTCCTTCCCCTGTAGTGGTTGCACCTAATCCCCCTTCTGGCACTCAGGAACCTTCGATGGCAGATATGATGCGTGCCATCCAAGCTCTGGGTGAGAGAGTTGAGTCCTTGGCTAGTGACCGTAACCAGCTCATGGCGGACGTCAAGGAGCTGAAGTGTAAGAGTGCAGTGGGAAGTGATAAAGTGAGTGATAGTGTTGTGGATAGTGTTGCGCTTGAGGGTTCGTCTGTTCGTGCCTGTCGTCCTCCTAGTCCGGGACCTCTTGCAAGCTCCCAAGTCCAGGGGAGAAGCAATGTCGTACGACCAAAGGGTTCGAGAGGCTTTAATCAGCGAACAGACGTTCCCTCCGTGGTTTCGGGCGTATCTACCCAAGATCGCCCCACCCACACAAAGACGAGAGAGCCCATTTATTCCTCGTCTGCGGAAGAGGTTTCTCGTAAGAAACCATGGACCAAGGTCTCACGACCTCTTAAGCGCAAGTCGGTCCCTTCCGCGCAAGTCCAACGGCCCAGTTGTAGCCACTGGGTCAGTTCGGACTCGCTGCAGTCTTCCGATGACTGCTCACCTCCTAAGAGAGGCAAAGCGGTACCGCCTCAGGCAGTTACACCGTCTGTCGCCGCACCTGCTCCTGCAGACCCTAAGTGGTCTTTGCTGCAGACCATGCAGTACCAATTAACGTCTCTAATGCAGGACTTTCGTGCGGAGAAGGTTGCTGCTGCACCAACCTCTTGCCTACAACCAACCACGATTGTGCGTCCTGTGGACGCTGAGGCGACCTTCTTGCGCACTCCAGCTGAGAGAGTCCCGCCACCCATGCGTTCCAGTGTACCCTGCCAGCCGCATGTTGACGTTCAGCGACGCACGGAACCTTCCGTTGACGTTCGCGAGGTACAACAAACGTCAGAGTTGTTTTGTTTTGACGCGGTGCGTCAACCTCCGCAACCCAGTGTGGTTGCCTCTGCTCGCCCACATCAGACTAGACAGTCTGGAGTAGACGCTGTGCGTCCCCGCGCTGCTATGGTTGTTGCCAGCTCACAGACTGGGCAACAGTTCCATGACGTTGCGTCCGGTTCAGTCACGCGTGCACCCGTGCGACCGGACTTAGTTGACCAGCCGATACCTACTCCATTGCCGCTTCCTCCTCAATTCTCGGATGATGGACTCTCTGATGATGACGATGCGGCACACGTTGATGAACCACATTCGGACCTTGACGAGCCCAAGTCCACGCAACCCTCTTTGGACTTTAGAAAAGTTCTTGCTCTGTTCAAAGAGATGTTTCCGGACCAGTTTGTGTCTGTGGCTCCGCGCTCTCCTCCGTCAGAGTTTGCTTTAGGTACGCAGTCATCCTCGCCTGCCTTTACGAGACTCGTACTCGCACGCTTGTCCAAGAGAGCTTTACGAGTTTTAGGAGATTGGATGCAGTCCAAAAAGAGTCTAGGGAAGACAGCCTTTACGTTTCCCCCTGCTAAACTCTCTTCCAGATCGAGCGTCTGGTATGCCACGGGAGAAGTTCTCGGCTTGGGAGTTCCTGCCTCTGCCCAGGGCGACTTCTCAAGTCTTGTAGACTCTCCCCGCAGGCTAGCCATGAGAAGCTCTAAGATATGCTGGTCACCTTCGGACCTAGACCACCTGTTGAAAGGAGTTTTTAGAGCCTTCGAGGTCTTCAACTTTTTGGACTGGTGTCTGGGAGCTTTGAGCAGGAAGATCTCCCCGACTGAGAAGGAATCTTCCTTGCTCATCATGTCCTGCATGGACAAGGCCATACGTGACGGATCTAGTGAGCTTGCTGCATCGTTCGTTTCCGGAGTCCTCAAGAAGCGTGAGAACCTTTCCTGTCAGCTGGAGTGACACCGTGTCAAAAATCAGAACTTCTGTTTGCTCCTCTCTCTAAGTGCCTTTTTCCAGAGGACTTGATTAAGGAGATTGCTGCTTCTTTGATACAGAAGGACACCCATGACCTGGTTGCGTCCTCTGCCCGCAAAGCCACCCCTTTGCCTACCTTGTCAAGACCAAGGATGGACACTCCAGCGTCCAGATTTATTCCGCCCTTTCGTGGCAGAGCCTCCAGCAGAGGAGGTGCTCGTGCCGAAGGGAGACGTGGGAAGAAGAAAGGAACCAAGTCCTTTAAAGGCAGAGTCTGACTGCCACCTTCTTCAGACAGCAGTGGGAGCCAGACTCAAGAACTTCTGGCAGACCTGGGAGAAGAGAGGCGCAGATGCACAATCTGTGAAGTTGCTCAGAGAGGGGTACAAGATCCCGTTTGTACGAAAACCCCCTCTAGCAACGTCTCCCATCGATCTCTCTCCCAGGTACAGAGAGGAAGACAAGAGACGAGCATTGAAACAGGAGGTGTCTCTCTTGCTAGAAAAGGGAGCGGTAGTCAAAGTCCTGGACCATCAAACCCCGGGCTTCTACAACCGTCTCTTCTTAGTGGTAAAGAAGACAGGAGGGTGGAGGCCGGTGCTAGACGTCAGTGCGCTGAATGTCTTTGTCACAAAGCAGACGTTCGCCATGGAGACCACAAAGTCCGTTCTAGCAGCGGTCAGAAGGGAAGACTGGATGGTCTCTTTAGACCTAAGGGACGCATACTTTCACGTCCCCATCCACCCAGACTCCCAACCTTTTCTGAGATTCGTTTACGAAAAGGTTGTCTACCAGTTTCAAGCCCTGTGCTTTGGCCTAAGCACAGCTCCTCTTGTGTTTACGAGGCTGATGAGGAATATAGCCAAATTCCTTCACTTAGCGGACATCAGAGCCTCCCTCTATTTGGACGACTGGCTTCTAAGAGCTTCGTCCAGTCGTCGCTGTCTGAAGGATCTAAAGTGGACTCTAGATCTGACCAAGGAATTGGGTCTCCTTGTCAATATGGAAAAGTCACAACTGGTCCCATCCCAAACTTGTGTATTTAGGGATGGAGATTCACAGTCTAGCTTTTCGGGCTTTTCCGTCGGCCCCCAGAACAAGTCAAGCCCAGTTATGCATCCAGAACATGCTGAAGAAGGAACGATGTTCAGTCAGACAGTGGATGAGTCTGATAGGGACACTATCATCCCTGGAACAGTTCGTATCGTTAGGAAGACTACACCTCCGTCCTCTTCAATATCACCTAGCTGTTTACTGGAAAAAGGACAAGACGCTAGAAGCGGTCTCGATCCCCATTTCCGAGAAGATGAAGTCTTCCCTGACTTGGTGGAAGGACAGTATCAGCCTCAGAGAGGGTCTGCCCCTGGCTGTTCAGACTCCCAACCACGTTCTCTTCTCGGACGCATCGGACACGGGCTGGGGCGCGACATTAGACGGTCGGGAATGCTCGGGAACTTGGAACTCGAGTCAAAGGACAATGCACATCAACTGCAAGGAGCTACTGGCAGTTCATCTGGCCTTGAAAAGCTTCAAGTCTCTCCTTCAAGGCAAAGTGGTGGAGGTGAACTCGGACAACACCACGGCTTTGGCGTACATCTCCAAGCAAGGAGGGACCCACTCTATGACGTTGTACGAGATCGCAAGGGACCTCCTCACCTGGTCAAAAGATCTAAACATTTCTCTAGTAACGAGGTTCATCCAAGGCAACTTGAATGTCATGGCAGATTGCCTCAGTCGGAAGGGACAAATCATTCCAACAGAATGGACCCTACACAAGGATGTGTGCAAGAGACTGTGGGCCACATGGGGCCAGCCTACCATAGATCTCTTCGCAACCTCGATGACCAAGAGGCTCCCAATATATTGCTCACCAATCCCGGACCCAGCAGCAGTTCATATAGATGCCTTTCTCCTAGATTGGTCACATCTAGACCTATATGCATTCCCCCCGTTCAAGATTGTCAACAAGGTACTGCAGAAGTTCGCCTCTCACGAAGGGACAAGGTTGACGTTAGTTGCTCCCCTCTGGCCCGCGAGAGAATGGTTCACCGAGGTACTTCGATGGCTAGTGGACGTTCCCAGAACTCTTCCTCTAAGGGTGGACCTTCTACGTCAGCCACACGTAAAGAAGGTACACCAAGGCCTCCACGCTCTTCGTCTGACTGCCTTCAGACTATCGAAAGACTCTCGAGAGCTAGAGGCTTTTCGAAGGAGGCAGCCAGGGCGATTGCTAGAGCAAGGAGGACATCCACCCTTAGAGTCTACCAATCGAAGTGGGAAGTCTTCCGAAACTGGTGCAAGTCAGTATCAGTATCCTCGACCAGTACCTCTGTAACTCAAATAGCTGACTTCCTTTTATACCTGAGGAAAGAAAGATCTCTTTCAGCTCCCACTATCAAGGGTTACAGAAGCATGTTGGCATCAGTCTTCAGTCACAGAGGCTTAGATCTTTCCAACAACAAAGATCTACAGGACCTCCTTAAGTCTTTTGATACCACGAAGGAGCGTCGTTTGGCTACACCAGGTTGGAATTTAGACGTGGTACTAAGATTCCTCATGTCAGAAAGGTTCGAGCCGCTACAATCAGCCTCCTTTAAAGATCTCACTTTAAAGACTCTTTTCCTGGTATGCTTAGCCACAGCTAAAAGAGTCAGTGAGATTCACGCCTTCAGCAGGAACATCGGATTTTCATCTGAAACGGCTACATGTTCTTTACAACTTGGTTTTCTAGCCAAAAACGAGCTACCTTCTCGTCCTTGGCCGAAATCGTTCGATATTCCAAGCCTATCAAATATGGTTGGAAATGAACTAGAAAGAGTCTTATGCCCTGTGAGAGCTCTTAAGTTCTATTTAAGACGAACTAAACCTTTACGAGGACAGTCAGAAGCTTTATGGTGTTCTGTTAAGAAACCATCTTTGCCTATGTCAAAGAATGCTTTATCCTATTTTATCAGACTCTTAATACGAGAAGCTCATTCCCATCTGAGTGAGGAAGACCAAGCTTTGCTGAAGGTAAGGACACATGAAGTTAGAGCTGTCGCAACTTCAGTGGCCTTTAAACAAAATAGATCTCTGCAAAGTATAATGGACGCAACCTATTGGAGAAGCAAGTCAGTGTTCGCGTCTTTTTATCTTAAAGATGTCCAGTCTCTTTACGAGAACTGCTACACCCTGGGACCATTCGTAGCAGCGAGTGTAGTAGTGGGTGAGGGCTCAACCACTACATTCCCCTAATTCCATAACCTTTTTAATCTTTCTCTTGAAATGTTTTTATTGTTGTTTTTGGGTTGTCCGGAAGGCTAAGAAGCCTTTCGCATCCTGGTTGATTTGGCGGGTGGTCAAATTCTTTTCTTGAGAAGCGCCTAGATTAGAGGTTTTGATGAGGTCCTGTGGTATGGGTTGCAACCCTTCATACTTCAGATCCTAGGGGTCGCTCAGCATCCTAAGAGGATCGCGAGGCTCCGTAAGGAAGACGTACTTAAAAAGGCAGAGTAATTGTTCAAGTCGACTTCCTTACCAGGTACTCATTTATTTTATGTTTGTTATTTTGATAACTTCTAAAATGAAATAAGAAATCCTTAGCTCATAATAATGTAAACATTTATTGCTGGTCTCTACCCACCCCCCTGGGTGTGAATCAGCTTATATAATCACCGGCTAAGTTAAATATTGAAAAATGTTATTTTGATAATAAAATAAATTTTTGAATATACTTACCCGGTGATTATATATTAAAGGACCCTCCCTTCCTCCCCAATAGAGACGCAGTGGACCGAGGAGAAAATTGAGTTCTTTGTTTACAATGAGTACTGAGTACCTGCACGACAGATGGCGCTGTTGAAGTACACCCCCTACATGCATAGCGATCGCTGGCGGATTTTTTACGTAGAGTTTTCTGTCGAGCAGCAGAGCTGCAGCTTATATAATCACCGGGTAAGTATATTCAAAAATTTATTTTATTATCAAAATAACATTGTTGTGTATCTGCTTGGGTTTAATCTTTAACCAGTTCTGTCTAAAAGGTCTTGTTTAAAACTGTGGTTTGTTTTCATTGAATGCTGAGATAAGAAACTTTAATATTTTGAGAGAAACTTCATATTATCTTCACTTAATTTGAACAGATTTAGGAGTAGTAGAATGTAAAAGATTGAAGAATTCGTGGCAAGTTTGACGATTCACCTTTCCGTAAGGTGTGTGGGATTCAAAGAATATGATTGAAAAACTATTATTTCCAGAGAATTCAAATGTTTAGTTATTAGTGAAAGGTTAATGATATAATATACAGTAGAGAATGTTCCTTAATGTAAAGCAAGAGGTAGAATGGGTTTCTTGTTGTTTTAGATCCAGACCTGACAACCAAAATTACACCTGAACAAAAGTAGTAGAGTCACATGTAGATGGCTGTCTGTGTTCTTATTGTTCTCCTTCAGTCTTCAGGGCAAGAAGTTTGTTTAACCCATCTGTTTCTGTGTTCTTATACACTATTTCAGTTTGTTAAAAGATAACTACATAATCTGGGTAGTCTTTTCATGTGTGTAAGCGAGATTTTTATTGTCATTTTATCAAGAGGTTGTTATTGAAAAAAAAAAGTCCTATTTTTCCTAAACAGCATTGGATTGTTGTAAGATTAGCATTGCTGTCTGTTTCTATTATTGTATTTGGCTGGTTATTTCTCAAATAATTTAAGGATTGAAGTAGGTCATTCATTGTGGCCTTTTCCCTTGAATTTCCTTTATAAATTGGGTCAATATGTTTATTAGGTTATGTCTGTGCGTGTTTTCTTGTTTGGTTTATGAAGAGAACTGGTAGAAGATAGTACTGCCCCTCATTATTTTCATGGCAAAAGAAATGGTTAAGAATTGATCATACTTTAAACTATAATAGTTTCTGTGTAGGTAAAGGTGTTGCCCAGACCCTATAAATAAAAAATGCTGCTGTTGTGGTTACCCATGAAAGACTTAAAACATGCAGGTGTTCTCAGTTACAGTTTCAGGTTTCCAAGTAGATTTTTATGGTCAAAGAAATTGTTATTTATCATTCTTTTTATTACTGCTTCGGTCAGGGAGATAGAATCACTTAAAGCGAGTGTCAGTCACAAATAGTTTTGAATACCAAAATAGATTAATGTATCATAATTTTAATGATCATATTATATTATAGATGAAACGAGAGTAGGAAAAGCATCTGGTATGGATGGTGTGAAAGCTGAGATGTTGAAGGAAGGGGGTGTGACTGTACTTGAATGGTTGGTGAGATTGTTTAATGTGTGTTTTGTGTTGTCAATGGTACCAGTGGATTGGGTCTGTGCATGTATTGTACCACTATATAAGGGTAAGGGAGATGTGCATGAGTGTTGTAATTCAAGAGGTATTAGTTTGTTGAGTGTAGTTGGAAAAGTGTATGGTAGAGTACTGATTAATAGGATTAAGGATAAAACAGAAAATGCAATCTTGGAAGTACAGGGTGGTTTTAGAAGAGGTAGGGGTTGTATGAATCAGATTTTTACAGTTAGGCAGATATGCGAGAAATATTTAGCAAAAGGTAAGGAGGTGTATGTTGCGTTTATGGATCTGGAGAAAGCATATGATAGAGTTGATAGGGAAGCAATGTGGAATGTGATGAGGTTATATGGAGTTGGTGGAAGGTTGTTGCAAGCAGTGAAAAGTTTCTACAAAGGTAGTAAAGCATGTGTTAGAATAGGAAATGAAGTGAGCGATTGGTTTCCGGTGAGAGTGGGGCTGAGACAGGGATGTGTGATGTCGCCGTGGTTGTTTAACTTGTATGTTGATGGAGTGGTGAGAGAGGTGAATGCTCGAGTGCTTGGACGAGGATTAAAACTGGTAGGCGAGAATGATCATGAATGGGAGGTAAATCAGTTGTTGTTTGCGGATGATACGGTACTGGTAGCAGACACAGAAGAGAAGCTTGACCGACTAGTGACAGAATTTGGAAGGGTGTGTGAGAGAAGGAAGTTGAGAGTTAATGTGGGTAAGAGTAAGGTTATGAGATGTACGAGAAGTGAAGGTGGTGCAAGGTTGAATGTCATGTTGAATGGAGAGTTACTTGAGGAGGTGGATCAGTTTAAGTACTTGGGGTCTGTTGTTGCAGCAAATGGTGGAGTGGAAGCAGATGTACGTCAGAGAGTCAATGAAGGTTGCAAAGTGTTGGGGGCAGTTAAGGGAGTAGTAAAAAATAGAGGGTTGGGCATGAATGTAAAGAGAGTTCTATATGAGAAAGTGATTGTACCAACTGTGATGTATGGATCGGAGTTGTGGGGAATGAAAGTGATGGAGAGACAGAAATTGAATGTGTTTGAGATGAAGTGTCTAAGGAGTATGGCTGGTGTATCTCGAGTTGATAGGGTTAGGAACGAAGTGGTGAGGGAGAGAACGGGTGTAAGAAATGAGTTAGCGGCTAGAGTGGATATGAATGTGTTGAGGTGGTTTGGCCATGTTGAGAGAATGGAAAATGGCTGTCTGCTAAAGAAGGTGATGAATGCAAGAGTTGATGGGAGAAGTACAAGAGGAAGGCCAAGGTTTGGGTGGATGGATGGTGTGAAGAAAGCTCTGGGTGATAGGAGGATAGATGTGAGAGAGGCAAGAGAGCGTGCTAGAAATAGGAATGAATGGCGAGCGATTGTGACGCAGTTCCGGTAGGCCCTGCTGCTTCCTCCGGTGCCTTAGATGACCGCGGAGGTAGCAGCAGTAAGGGACTCAGCAGTATGAAGCTTCATCTGTGGTGGAAATGTGGGAGGTTGGGCTGTGGCACCCTAGCAGTACCAGCTGAACTCGGCTGAGTCCCTGGTTAGGCTAGAGGAACGTAGAGAGTAGAGGTCCCCTTTTTTGTTTTTGTTTCTTGTTGATGTCGGCTACCCCCCAAAATTGGGGGAAGTGCCTTTGGTATATGTATGTATGTATATATTTGTAATCACTTTGAATCTGTTAATATTTAGTGTCATTTGATAGTTCTTGTTATACTTCCAAGTTCTTAAGTATCAGAACCACTGGGTTGGTGAGTTATAACTGAGCGAGTGATAGACTTGAGTAGTAGTAGTTGACTGTCCGAGGTTTATGATGCTCACCTTCTATATTTCATCTGCAATTGTATTTGTTTCATAATTCCAACTCATCGCTTATTTCTTTGAATCATTTCTTATTTTAAGGACTCATTATTTTCTCTGCTTCTGCACGCTGCTAGAAGTTTAGGTACTTTTTTTATGTTGCTGTCAGTATTTACTGCTCCTGCACGTTTTCATTTTTAGTCTTACGCGGATACTAACTGCTAGTCATGTTTTCTACGACCGGCCAATCAAAGAAAACTGGTTTGATTGCACCATGCTTCATTGCTAGGAAACCATAGCTCACGAAGCAAGAGGACTCTTGCTCGCATCACCTCCTCACAACACTGTTAGTTGTGAAGTGAAGAGGTTATGCTCTCACCTCCTCTATACGATCGAGCCTCTTGCATTTAATTTGCTTACCCTGTTAGTGTTTAGTGCTCATGACTAGTGTCTTTTCTTTATTCATGGTCACTGGCATTACTATTTATTATCTCTGAGTTACCAGTGAGGGTTTTATGTCTAGTAAATCTCTGTATTTACGTTCTTGCACAGGATGGGATAGCGGGATAGTGACCATCATGGCATCTTTATGAGCCGGACAGACATAGACACACATCTTTTTTGTCCCTCTTGTCTAGACTAGAAATGTTCAAGGGAATTTCCATGTAAGTACTGTAGGCAGTGGACTTGGACTTCCTCCCAATGGGAAAGAGATTTTTCTCGTAGCAGGAAACTTAACAAGATTTTTACAGTACTCTACTGCATCTCCCAAGAGGAGTTAGAGACGAATCTCTTTCTGTGCGGCAAGAGCCTCCCTTTAGTTTTTCATGTGAATTCCCTGAAACTTTACTTACAGAGCAAGACCTTGAGCCGGCACTTGTTAAAGATTCGTGCCGTGAGCCAGGTCTCATCGCAATAACCATGCTTATGAAGAATGAACAGGCTGTTCAGGGAGACATTCCTGTTGGGGGACTCTAGAGTTGAGAAAGCTTTTCCCCTTATTCTTGAAGCAACCTTGTTGGAAGATGAAATTTTTCCATCCCCAACAAATTCTCACGAACTAGGTTTGCCGAGTAACTGTAGGGATTCTAAGCTGAGGTTTCCTCTACAGAGTCTTCAAGAAATCTTTAGAGGCTTTTGATAAGGGTGGTCGGACCGCTTTGGCTCTGTTCACTCCCCAAAGCTTACCTAAACTACGCATTCATTTTAATTAACCCTCTCCTTTCATGCCTATTAAAGTAAAAAAGTCGAGTTGAACAAAAACAGAAACTACGACTTTCCAGAGGAAGCTGTATGTGCCGCCATTACTGTGTGTGATGGCGTCATCAGACACACAGTTTTCTGCACGTGATGAAATTTTTTCACACGCAGGATAAGTTTACAACTCATCCCAGGTTATCATTCGCCTCCGCAATGATGACAGATCATATGCTAATGGCTTAATGTGTGCAAACTTTTTTCCGCAATCCAACCAGGCTGAGACATTCTCCCTGAAGAATCCCGGGGGTGGCGCAAAGTGACCGTATGCGCATGAATCATGAGCTTGAGATTCCTGATATCTCGAGTAAAGTGCACTCCTTAGAGCATAGAGTGATCTGCTCAGGGGATATCCCTTCATGAACATTGTGAGGTAAAGAAAGACAAAAATATTTTTTACCCCCAGTCTGACTTTAGAGTCAAGTTTACTAAGAAGTGTAGACAAGACCCGTGTCGAAAGTGATGCAGAGGTCTCCCGGTAGAGAAGTCTATCTCCCTTAATAGGCTGAATCTGGGAAAGGAAGTTCATACTTCTGTCCACTGCCCCTTGTAGAGGTTTTAAATCTGAGAAACTCTGATGTAGTGAAATCCTCCTATCTGTTCTCTCAGACAGAAGTAGAGACAGCAATAGAAAAGATAGCAAGGCTGAAACAAACTCTCAGGGAGGAGAGAGACAACTGAAATACCTGGCTCTCAGTGGTCAAATTTTTATAACTTTCTCTTTCCTCGTAAACTAAGCTCCGATGGAAACTTCACTTCTCCCACCTCACACTGACTTGCTAGAGGTGGACATTCTTATCATGGGAGAGAGCTGGATTCCTCCTTTTCCCGTCATAATATAAATGCATAAGGGAAAGGAAGGATGTCTGAGGAAGAGTTAAGAACTCAGTTACCGTTGAATTGGAATAATCAAATCATGACATTATCACAATTGATGTCTCTCCGGAGAATTTCTATGCACGCGAGTACTAGACTCAGAAGGCTTGCACCTTATTAAGATCTGTTTGATGTGATGCTTTCAAACCAGACTAGAGATATGTTAGACTTTCTGAGTACACAAGTCTCACAAAACTCACTCAAGGCTGGTAGGTCCTCAAAGCTACCACCTTTACCACTGACACGGCAGAGATGTTTTTAACTGTTGGCATAGATTACGTCACCACTAACTATTTTGATGAGGATTGCAATCTAATGCAATAAGCCTCTAGTCTATGATCAAGGTTCCCACCTCAATTGCCCCGCAAGTCTTTGACCAGGCGAGAGTTGAGAGGAGACGATGGGAGCAGGAGTCCTCTTTCTACATGCGCATGCTCTGTGGTTGCCTAACAACAAAGCATGGTGCAGGCAAATCAATTTTCTTTGATTGGCCGATCATAGAAAACATGACAAGCAGTTCCCCAAATAAATGACCAGGTTCGTATAGCTAGGAAAATAGAAATTGTTTTGAAATTTGTAGTGTTTTTACTAAGAAAAAAGTATTTTAGTTTTTATCCAATAGAAAATTAACCATCTTTCAAACTAATCCCCTAAATATTATAATGTTGGAATTTCTTTTTTGAAATTGAACATCGTAGGAATACTGTACATTTCTTTTTTTACGTTATGCTGAATCTTTTAGATTTTTCAAGAATCAATTTTAGTATTTATAGGTAAGAGACAAACAGTCTCTGCAAAGTTTTGACCATGATATTGTTATCAAGTTATAAGAAATCAAAAGTCCATCAAATTGTTTTGCTATTGCTAAGCTCCTTTATAAACATCTTTGAGAGCCTGCATGTTTTAATCTTGGGTTATGGCTACCCATTAGGAATATTTTAGCTACTTTGTTATGCCCGGAATATGTCATCTGTTGCGATAGATTTTGGAGTCTTAACTGTAACCATTTTTTTCCCAACAGAATTTGGAAAGATTAACTTATTACTTTGCCTTCGGCATCTCTTGGGTTGCATGGGGCAGGGAGTGCAGTGTGGCCACCCACCTGAAGAGGAGGAAAAAGGAAAGAAGATGAAGAAGAGTTGGTGGGGAGGAGGTATGGGATCCCAGACACTTCTTTTTTATTCCCCCTTCTCTCTCTCTCTCTCTCTCATTCTCCCTCCCCCTTTCCTTGGTGACTTTGTGAGTTTCTCTAATTCTTTTCCTCAGTGTCTCGCTCTCTCTCTCTCTTTCTCACCCAAGTCTCCGTTTCAACCATTTTCCTCCAGATGTTTAGTTCTGTAACTTTGGTCTGAAATATGACGACTTAGTATTTGCCTCATCAGTCAAATTGACTTGATGGAATATTTCATTTATGAGTGACCCTTAAATAGTTTTTTCTAGTAAGTTTGTTCATTTATAAAGGGACTTTCAATGTTCTTTATGAAAAATAAGTGGTTCATTGAAGTTTATATTGCATTTGTCAAAATAATTTGTCTGTTACCCATTGTGTACTGCTATTTTGATCTAATTATTTTGATACCTAACTTTTCTAATGAATACATATCAGTTTACCCTGTGCGATATTTCTGTTTTTTAAGCAAATGTAGAATTGATTATGTACATTATTTGATGTATATTGTATGAGAAAATATGACTTAATGTGTAGTGCTTAACACTTTCATGGTTATATTTTAAATACTTCTTGTTTTCATTTAGGAATATGGAAACCAATTACTGTCTCATATAACTGGGTAGCAAGATTGTCATTACTACTTACATTCTGACATAAGATATCTGGTTGACAATATTTACAAGTCTTGTAAAATTCTTAAATTCAAAAAAGGAGATTGTAATATAAAATTCTTAATTTCTTTATCTGTTATAAATGTCACTTATTTTCAGGTGAACTGAGATGCAAAATGAAATGTAAAGTATCATTCAAGTAAGAGTCACATGAAATGTAAAAGTCACTTTTATATAATGGTCTTAAAAGACTGTGTATAGCATTCTTATGATGCAGTAATTGAATTGAAGTTCTGTTAAATTGTCATTAGGATTACACGTCAACTGTATTCACCATTTGTGCAGACAGACGCATTGATATTGCGGGTGCGTTTAGATCTCTTGGTCCAAAGGGGATCGTACAGAGAGGGCCACAGTCAGATTAGTGCCGTTTAGACCTTTGGCGACCCTGTAGGAAATTCTGGATAGGGGTGTCATGTTGTCGTCTTCTTCTTGTCTTTGCTATGTCACTGAAAAGGTGGGTTTCCAGATGTCTGGAAATCTAGGAAGCATTGTTGGATGTTATGGACCTTGGGAGGAGTCATAGGGATTGCTGGTTTGTTCTGTGTATCCCAGAAAAGGCTTTTGTCCTTCTTTTCCTGTTTTTATTCCAGGAACATTTAAAGTTCTGGATGTTTTTCTCATTCTTGTTTGTTGCAGTTGAAAAATTTGGTGCTCTACTACCAGATTTCTGGGATGTAATTGGTAATATTACTCACAAAGAAACTAGCCGTAAGTCCTTTATCTTTCCACCACATATGTCTTGAAATTAATAAAGACTAAAGGTTAGGAATAAACTACAGATGGAAATGTTGAATAAACATACATATTTTGTAAGCAGAACACACGTTTGGCTCAAGTTGAGCCGTGAGGTAAATTTGGTTCATTGTAAAAGTTCCTTCAATTTACTTTTCCATGTTTTAAACAACTGTGGAGATAGATAATGGACAAAATAAAAAGCAGTTTTCACTGCTGTGAAAATTGTACCTCTTATTAACTCTGACTCGCTGTTTAAGTCTGGCCATAGAAATGTTTATTTATCTCCTGATATTGTGTAAAAGAGATTTCCACGAACCGTTTTTTCACTAATGTAGTGATGGTGCTGAATGACTTTACTGGTCCTAGTGCCTGGCTTATATTATTGTTATTATTATTACTTGCCCAGCTACAACCCTAGTTGGAAAAGCAGGATGCTATGAGCTCGAGGGCTCCAACAGGGAAAATAGTCGAGTGAGGAAAGGAAATAGGGAAATTAAGAAACTGTATAGGCTATAAGAAGTAATGGATAACAATATGAAATATCTTAAGATCAGTAACAGTGTTAAAAGAGATCTGTCATGAAGAAAGAATAGTGTGCCTGAGTGCACCCTCAAGCAAGAGAACTCTAATCCAAGACAGTGGAAGCCCATGGTACAGAGGCTAAGCACTACCCAAGACTAGAGAACAATGGTTTGATTTTGGAGTGTCCACCTAGAAGTGTTGCTGACCATAGCTAAAGAATCTCTTCTCTTTCCAAGAGGAAAGTACCAATTGAATAATACAGTGCAGTAGTTAACCCCTTGAGAGAAGAAGAATTGTTTGGTAATCTCAGTGTTGTCAGGTGTATGAGGACAGAGGAAAATGTGGAAAGAATGGACCAGACTATTTGGTGTATGTGTAGGCAAAAGAAAAAATAGTCATAATGAGAGAGGGATCCAATGTAGTACTGTCTGGCCAGTCAAAGTACCCAATAACTCTCTAGTGGTAGTTTGAGATTGTTTAATACTGTACGTTATTCTATCGTAGTTGAATGAAATACTTGAGTGGATCCATGGAAATCTGTAGGCTTTGTCCTTAGAAATAAGAAGTGAGCACTGGAACAAAGCAGAGTTGGAGAAGGTACACAGCTATGGGGAAATGCAACCAGACAGGATGAAGAGACCAGACCATTCAAAACTGAGGGTTTAAATTTGTGCTTGAAAGAGCTTAATGTACGGAGGGCTGTGTGAAAAGAGAAACCAAGCATTATGTACTACTAACCCATTTGAGGGTCATCTCACTTTTCTAGAAGAGCAAATTCTCAGTCAGCTGATCACCTTCAAGTAATGACCCATTGGACTAAAAAACTTATAGTTTTTAAATCACACGATAAAGGGATAAACGAAAGTCGATAAAGCAGCTGTAATATTATTAACATAAGACTTTTGGCAAGTTTATGGAAATGAAAATACCTGGAGATTGTAGTAAGACATTTTCAGGAAACATTTTGGACGTGCCATTTTATGTTAGTGACTTGAAGATGTCTTCATTAAACTGAAATTTAAAGACTTGGTGTTTCAGGAGGGAAAATAAGTGAGAACCTCAAGTTTTACAATCCGTATTCCTAAAAGCTCACATATACATTGGAGCTTTCTTCTTTACCATTCACATCCAGACTGTGGAATGGGGTTGGCATTTCAGTTGTCTCGAAGAATATGCTCAGTGGGATGTCTGCTTTTTTAATATGCATACAAAGTCGTTCATTTTAGACTAAAGAAGATCATGTTCTTATTTTTAATATGGGACAAGAATTCAGAATATAAACACAGTTTCACTGAATGTAGTATGTCATTTAAAAAAAAGATAAAGGAATATTTTCATACCAGTTGAAATTGGGGAAAACTTCAAGCCAAATGGAACATCACTTTTAATTACTGTACTGCAGTGTACAACATATACTAGTTTTCCGATACTTACGGGGTTCAACTTTTGAAATTGTCACAAACTAGTTAAAGGACAATGATATCCTAAAAAATTTGTTAGATGGTAGTTGTTCGTATTATGTCTCTCCTGTGACTGGTCGTATTTCAAGATGAATGCAAGTGTGGCATTCTCTTCCATGTTTTTCATGACATGTTACTATTACTAGCCAGGATGCTATAAGCTCAAGCGCTCCAACAGTGATAAGTAACAATGTTATAATAAATCTGTCATATGATTTATGGAAAGAGATTTAAGTTAACCTGTTCAACAGAAAAACATTTCAGCAAGTTTGAGCTTCTGAAGTTCCACCGATTCAACTGTCTGATTAGGAAGATTATTCCACAGTCTGTCACAGCTGGAATAAAAGTCCTAGAATACTGTGTAGCATTAATTCTTATGATGAAGAAGGCAAGACTACAAGAATTGATTACGTACAGTCCGGGAAGATCTGAATGCAAAGGATGGTCAGAATTATGAAAAATCTCAAGCAACATGCACAATGAACTTACAGAACGACGATGACAGAAATTAATATCGAGATTAAAGATCAGGAATTTAATAGACCTAGTTTTTATCCAACAAATTAAGATGAGAATCAGCAGGAGCTGAAGACCAAACAAGAGAACATTACTCTAAACAAAGAAGAATAAAGGGATTTTGACGAAGAAAATATCTATTTCTGTGTGAGGGACCTGTGTCGCCCAGTGAAATGCTCCTTATAGCACCATTTCTAAGGTATAAATACTGCTAAATATACCAGAGAAAAAGTTGCATGGAATGCCAGGAATATACCCCAGCTCGCTCACACTTGAATGGTGTCGGTATAGTAACTGGGGCGTGTTAGAACCACTACCAGAGGTCCCTTACCAATTAATCCTCTCCTTCCTCAATATCCCCCGATACTACGAGGTGCCGTTCTACCTCCAACCACTGCCCTCTACTACGACTACCCCCCCCCCACCACCACCACACCACTACCCAGGCTTCTTCCCTCATTCCTTTTCTAGCACCTGTGAGATTTGGACGTGTTGTTTTCATAGCTTTGTGTTTCGGTGTTTTTGAAGATGTCAGACGTTTTGGAGATCCCTGACACAAAGGTCTGTCTTGTCCATAAGGGTTAAAGTTCCCTTGACCATTCATTCATTCTTTTCATTTTTCTTGTTTTATTTTTTGTCTGAGCTCTGAAAGGTTATAATTTCCATTATTCCTTTGAAATTGAGGGAAAAAAGGTGGTTTGTAGTAAAGCCCCTGTTTTTTTTTTATCTTTCCTTCTTGTTTCTGAAGATCTAAGGTTAGGTAAAGGTCTTCAGTTGTCTCTTGCAGAAAAATGAGTTTTATCTTGAAAAACAGTCGCCACAAGAATCTTGTTCAACTTTTCAATCTAAAAAGAAGCATCAGTCATCTTTAAAGAGGAATCAAACAGTTGTTTGAGAAAACTTTATTAAAAAAATTCTCTTATGATTCCGAAATCCTTTCGAGGAGGCTCATCTGTTATCACTGAGAATGAGAGTAATTTAAACACTCATCTTGATGTGACTGAATATGAAGAGAGCATATCTCTCTCTCTCTCTCTCTCTCTCTCTCTCTCTCTCTCTCTCTCTCTCTCTCTCTCTCTCTCTCTCTCTCTCTCTCTCTCCTCACCGAGGGTGCCTCATGTACTCACAAAATCCTCTAGGTGTCATGTGTTATCCTTTTCTCTTCAACAATAGAGATTTCAGGTTTTGGAAATGTTATAGTCCTTTGAGCCAGGCTTTTGCCAGTCAGTTTCATGAGAGATTTCTTGATTAAAGGATTTCTTTCCTCTGTTTGGGAATTTCCTCTAAAAGAACTTTGCTCATCGGATGAGTTCTATTACCAGGACCAATCTGTTAAACTCCAAAGAAAAATCAATCTTATTTTTATCCAATAAAAGAGGAAGGTCAAAAACTGCCTTCAGTGATTTTGATTTGAAATGGAATCAGACGATGGTTATGAGTCTTGTTTAGTGACCATTTTAATCTGAGGATTGGTGGCGATCTTCTGCCTTCTGCTGTTTGATTGAAGTTGATAAAAAATACCATCTATTTAGGTATTATGTTAGAGTTCTCCCAGCTGTAGTGGAGCAGCATTTCTTCTTTATTTAGAGATGAGATCTGTAGCAAGAAAAGACTGGTCATTGGATAGCCTTGTGTACAAAGAGCAGAAGGAACTGAGGAAATTTTATTTATATCAGAATGTTAAGAATATTATCTTTGAAGTCTGTTCATTTCAGTGCTTTTTGATGGAATTACCTTCCTTGTTGGCATTTTTCCTAAATGGATTCATTTGACAGACAGCCTTTAGTGTTGAGCTTCTGACAATAAGATTAATCTCGTCTTCATTTTTTCTTTGTGGTAACATATTGGAAATGTCCCTGCTTGGCAATCTCCCGGGCTGGGGTTCGAGTTCCTCTTAAGCTTGATAGTTTCTTGTAGTGTCTGCAACCTCACCACCCATGTGAGCTAGGGATGGGAGGTTTTGGGAAGCCTATAGGCATACCTACTGGGTCATCATCGGCCATTGCTTGGCTCTCCCTGGTCCTAGCTTGGGTGGAGAGGGGGCCTTAGGCACTGGTCATATATATATTAGGTCAGTCTAGTGCATTGCCCTGCTAGCTAGGGCATTGTCACTGCTATTCATGAGCGGACTTTAAACCTTTGAATTAGTTCTGTGTCTGGTGTCCTGCTGTTTTGAATTGGTCCCGAACAGTGAGCTCTGAAAAGGAAGTAATGAAAGTGGAAGTGTCTTTGTAGGTCCTTTTGATCAAGAAGATAATCTGTAATGAATTGTTTTGCATGTTGAAAAGGACGCTGAGAAACTAAGTATTGTTGGTTGACATCTGTGTTCAAATCCCCAATAACGATGAGGGGATTCACATCCTCTGGAAATTATTTTATGGTCATCTGTTCCTTTGATTTGCATATGGAACCTTAAGGATACACCAATTGGTCCAAAGTTAAAGTTTTGGATGATAAAAATGTAGAGAAAGGAGTCAATAGATGTGATATTTGTTTTTTTATGTTGGAGTCATTATAGTTTATGGAAAGTTGAGGTACCAGACGACCTTCAGGTCATTTTAGTCTTTTGGAGGAACTTAAGTCATATTTATCCAAGTTGACTGCATTTTCCAGGTACAATGAGATGGGAGGTTGGTAGTTTTTTAGTTTGTCTCACAGTATGCATTGTACATTAGGTTGTAATTTGCAGCGAGTTTGAGAAGTTTGGAATTACGGGTCTTTGCTTGTCCTAATAAAGGTTAGGAGGAGAATATTAATGGATAAGGACATAGTGATAGATTATGGCTCTGAGAAAGTGTTGTTCCTATATATCCAGGAACAAGTTTTGCCCTCAATTGTCCTCATATTCTTGTGGGATTATCTCAGAAAACCTCTTTGGTATTATCTCTACATTTTTCTTTACTTTAATTTGGATTTGACATTCTCTCTTCTTTATGATCTAACTCCAGCTTTTGCTGCAATGAGATGTCAAGAAGTTTTTCAATGAACGATGCTCTTTGTCTCGAATGCGTTCATGAACTTTCTTTCAGTGTAATAATGGGAAGATTGTTTCTAATCTGGAAGGAAGGTCACATCTTAGACAAGTTTTACGAGAAGCCTTTTCTCTGCAGGGCAGATACTCTTATGAAAATACTTGTTCTAATAGATATCATTTCATGTGTCGTTCATAAGGAATTTTTGTCAATATTGGTTGTCTATGACCGTGTTTTGCAGTCAAGTCTCTTTGGCACAGTTTGAACACTCCTAGATTTTGGACTTGTCCACCTTGGAGTAAAAGATTGTTTGTCCAGATTTCAGTAGAGAGGCAACTGAATACCATTGAAGTATGGTACTTTATAATGAAACTACTTATCGTGGAATGTTTGAAGCAGAGCTTCTGTTTTGCGATCAAACATTTGAGTTGTTACAGTAGCTGTCTGGACTGATGAAATGACTATGCATTCCTGTGCCTTCAGGTTCTGTTCTGTACTGTATTTTTCTTCTTTGGAATATACTTCCTGTTGTTGACATTCCCAAAAGCGTTTTATTCTAATGATGATCTAGAACAAATTTGATTGATTTATCCTGAATTCATTTGGTGCATTGATACTTAGAAGTGTGTTTCTGAGGTTGGTTCAAAAACACGTCACAGGTTGAAGAGAGGCAACTCAAATACTCTGGACATTAGCATTCCACTTTAAAAGACTGGAAGACAGTTTAGATGCTGATTAACTGTACCAAACCTACGCAAGTGTTCCATATTCAGCCGATAATGTTTTCCTCACATAGCTCTGACAAGCGCTTGGGGATACCATGGTTCTTCTATTCAGGATTTGTTACAAGTCTAGTGTAAGAGGTTCGCATAGGATTCGGTCGACTACAGGCTGTGGTTTTCTTTGGAAAATTGTCTTTGGCTCAAGAGATGGAACTTGCGTGTGACCCATGAAGTATTCTGTGTCTTTGTCTGCACAATTGGGTGTTTATGGTTCCCGTATAATTTTTAATGGAATTTTAATAGAAATATTTCCGCAATTATTGCCGATGCGAGAATTGCCTTAATGTCTTTTGATACTGTTTTATTGAAGTGACTTTTACTTGCATTTGACTGAAGATGATATTTTAGATAAAGATTTGTGTATCTCATCTCGTCTGAACGTTTTGTGGCGTTTTAGCAACCAAAGAAATTTTTAGACTTAAAATGAATTTAAGAAATATTATTTGCTTTGTTAAAGAGGTTCTCATAAGATTGTTCAACCAGGGAGATTGAAGGTCAGAATGTAAGCAGTAAATTAAGCAGTTTAATCTTATACATTAATGTAAAACTGTATATGAAAATAAATTGCAAAAAAAAAAAAAAAGATGAAAAGAGAAAATGAAAACATTCAAGGACTTAGTAACACCTTTCTTTAAAGAATAGAAACTGCTTTAATCATTTGTTACTAGGTGGGACTTGGGGAGGGCCTTGGTTGGGTTTTCATTTTCTCTTTTTATCTAAAAGAAAATCTTGCAGAGTTTTAGAGACGGTGATTTCCTGTTCCTTTGGGAAACGAAAAGCATTTTAAATATTTCCTTATCCATGTCAAGTCTTTTAAGAGTTATTTTCTCATACAAATATACATCAAATCCTGTACTTGTGTTTCAGTCACTCACCATTTCTAGATTTGCATTTGAACAATCTACAGAAATAACATCACAGGTTAACTTATATTATTCATTAAGAAACCTCTGTATCAAAAATAAGTGATATTTTCTCATACAATACACATCAAATGATGTACTAAATCATTTCTAAATTTGCTTAAAAAAAGCAGAAATACCACTCAGGGAAAAAGTGATATGTATTCATTAGAAAAGTTTGCTACCAATTGGATCAAAATAACAGCATACAATGAGTAACAGACAAATGATTTTGATAAATGCAATACTAACTTCAATGAACCACTTATTTTTCTTAAAGAACATTAAAAGTCCCTTTACAAATGAACAAAATTACTGGCAAGAACTATTCAAGGGTCACTCATAAATGAAATATTCCATCAAGTCAATTTGACTGATGAGGCAAATACTAAGAAGTCATTATATTTCAGACCTAAGTTACAGAACTGAATATCTGGAGGAAAATGGTTGAAACAGAGACTTGGTCCAAGAGAGAGAGAGAGAGAGAGAGTGGGACACTGAGGAAAAGAATCTGAGAAACTCAAAGTCACCAAGGAAAGGGGTAGAGAGAATGAGGAAGAGAGGGGGAAGGGGGTGAAAAAAGTAGTAGTGTCTGGGATCCCATACCTCCTCCCCACCAACTCTTCTTCATCTTCTTTCCTTTTTCCTCCTCTTCAGATGGGTGGCCACACTGCACTCCCTGTCCCATGCAACCCAAGAGGTGCTTTTAGGCACTTTGACTTATGTAAAGGTAATTGGGGTTAATAAAATTACTATGTTTACTTACGAATTATTATTGTATCCTCCTCTATCTATACATTTTCAATTATATTGTATCTTTTTACTCAATTCATTACTCTACCCCTTGAAAAATTAATGTAAAAGCATTTTGTAGCAGTTTTCTCCAATATGAATAATTTTTCTCCTGCACTATCTCGCAAATCAACTTTGAAAATCCTCAACAATTGACTTATTTTGCAGTAAACTTCTTGCACTAAATGCTTTATCATAGCTGGCTGCAGTAACATCTTTGTGGGTATTCAGTAAACTATACCATTATCAACTGGTAGTGTCTTAACTGCTTTGAAAATGACCAACATAGATGACTTTTATTATCTCAACTCTACACATCCAGAGTATATTGGATGACAGAACATTACCTCATTGTGTCTGGGCAGTTAGTCTGAGAGGTGAGGAGGAACTACTTACAATTGAATAGCTTTGTTCGTTTGTTGAAGAATGCCTTGCTTTATGCAATACATGGGTGCTTGCATTGACAGCCTGTAAAAAATAGCTCCAAAATTATTGGAGAAAAAGAAATTGTTACATGAACGGATGAATTTGTATGAAGAGAGAGAATCACTTTGACAAACATCTCTCCAACATTGTTCATTTGATCAATATGGTGGTGTTAGGACATTTGACATACTCGCAACAAAGGAGGCAAAAAAATGTAGTTGCGACTAGAGAGCAAACAAAGGAGGCAAAAAAATGTAGTTGCGACTAGAGAGCAAAGGTCAAGAGGTTGGACACTCCAATGGAAGAAAAAGTGACAAAAACAGAAGTGTAGCAACAAGGCTACAAATTCCAGCGATCATTTTTAACTGAAATAGTCTACAGATAAAGTGAGCCACAGTAGAAAAATCTGGCCATTACCAGTGGTGCTTGAAAAAGCAGACTGCTACAAGCCTGAGGACCTCAATATAGGGAAGCAGCCCAGTGTAGAAAAATAGTTTGAGTTATAAAGAATAAACTTAAAAAGATATAGAAATCAATACAAATTGAAACTATCTCTTTTACCTATTCATCAACCAAATTGTGGCCATCAGAATTAATTTGTTCCTCGACAAGGACCAACATTGTATTGGGACAGAAATAGAAATACAAATTGCAAAGGATCAAGTTGTGCAAATCAGGTCCGAAGGAGAAAGAACAATATTTCTTGCTTATCAAATGCAATGCAGAGAACACAATGCAGACAGCAAGGACCAATATAGTCGGGTTGTAACAAAACAGGAAAACATTATAATCGAATTAATGTAAAGGAATATGTTGTGTTGATCAGGTCAAAAGGGTAAAGTACAACATTTCTTGCTTATCAAATGCAATGCAGACAGCAAGATGACAAGTCTCATCCAACTGGATACAGCAAAGGTTTTCAAGTTCAGAAACTGGAACTAATTTCCAGCTGAAACAGAAAGTAATTTCCCTAAAAGTGTTTCCCACCTTTAACTCGTGGAATATCACGTTGGTATCCTACCAGCTACTTTATACTGCTGCTTTGAAATGAGCAGGAACTTTTCTGAGGAAAAACCAGAACAGAAACTTCCCCACTAAGAGTTAAAAGAACAGAATCTTATGAATACAAAAAATGATGTCATCGGCCTTCCTCAAAAGAGATGGATTGGCATAACGGCAATTAAATTCTGTTGGAACCAACAAAAGACAACAGGAAACATCAATAGCAAAAGTATGTGACCAGATGTTTCCTATGTTAGTGGAACGGCCATTTTACATCAGGAAAATCTCATGGAAAAGTCCAGAATATCATGAAACAACAAAGCAGTTGCACTTAAAGAGAAGCAATGAATACAATCTCTCCCAAAGAACAGGAAGTAGACAGACATGTTGGTGAATAGGGAAAAGTTCATTATATTAAATTTTAAAGGAAATCTACAAAAACTTTATATACAAATTATGATTTAAGACTTGAGATGATCTTGAAAAGACCACCTAGAACTACAGTACTTTAAATATTCAATAGATTACACAGGCATTCCCCTGGGGACAGTTGACTTTTAAGCCATGTAATAAATAATTGAAATTATGGGGAAATCCAAAAGAAAGAAAACTTTGGAAAGCATTCCAGGTACGGCACAGGATCCTCTTCAGAACAACAGGACAAAAACACGTTAAATAAGGAGGAACAAAGAACATAGAAAATTTCTCTTGCAATCAAGTCAGCTGTTGACAAGAGATAGTTTCAACATTCAAACATTTGGCTCAATATAAAAGATTGTCATTACTGAGAAAAAAAGCAAGACAAACAAAGGTAGGATCAAATCAGTTCAGATGTACACATTAGACACCCAGGTCTTATCAGTTGATTGAAAGTGGTCAAGAAAAACAAGACCATGAAAACCATTGTACAAAATCTAAAGGAATAGATTGAATAAATTTTACGAGGCCAAACAATACTACGTAAACATTATTAGCCTCCTGGCTAGTACAGTGGTAACGTGTTTGCCTCGCATTCGGGTGGCAAGAGATCGATACCCGCCCAGGAACGTGAGTTTAAGCTGTTTACTGAGGAGGCTACTGCTGTGGTAGGGCACCAGAGTAGGGGGGTGGGCTTGCCCGGCTGACGTTCTGGTGAGCATCTATTCTGATGGAACTGGAACTGAAACCAGACACCTTTAATTAAATGAACCGGAAAATAAAATAATTTATTTTGTTTTTTTTTCAAATTGAACCACCGACCAACACGACGACACGAATGCAAGTAACATTTAGTTGCTCAAATCTGTGATAGTTTGGGCCACAGATAAACAGTTTGTGCTTTCAATACAGCCCAGAGGAACAGTCAATAATAGTTGGGTTAGATCAAGTCTCCATCACCTTACAAAATCAATATTCAGGCTGTACACAAAAGCCAACTAAACACTTATTTCTTGGTATAATTTGGTGTAACCTCATGACTAACTGCTTCCAGATACAATCATCCATTAAATCTTTTCTTCCCAAATGACACAAAAATATTATTTATCTTGAAATCTTTCTTCTGCCATTTGATTTGACTAATCACGAAACTCTTTCGAGACAAAAATGTAACACTTTGAGCCAAAGGTATGAAAAAGTAACTGACACTATGAGCATAACTAAACATCTGAACAGTATAATAAACTAATTTACACTTAAAGAAATGCTAATTGCTTTAAAACTATCAATGGATTTATCTATGCTGTTAATATCACAGATTTCTTAACTCCAGACTAAAATTTGATTCCCCTAAGTAAAAGTACTACTGTATTTTCACTAATGTTCTGCCGAGCTAAAAATAAACCAAATCAGAGATGGAATGAATTTCTACAGCATATAGTTTGGTAAGAGATGAAAAAATTACTTTATGTTTCAGAAATGTCTAAGAAATTTATATAAAACCTGTAGATATGGAAACAACAGGATGAGGACCTGTAAGGAGGACCAAGAAATTATTGGAAAAAAATTAATGTAAACACAGACCTACAATGAATTCAGGCATTACAAGTAAATGAAGCTATCATATCAAGTCTAATCCCATAAGATATTTTTATATTATGTGACTTGAAGACCAGGTTACAGAAATTCGTCGAATGACAATACCTTGACCAACGACATTATAGAAATTCATAAACAAAGATGATTTAAAAATGTGATAAGCTCATGAGGAATAAAAAGTCCCATTTTAATTAGTAGGAAAAAGTCCCGTACAATCACAGGAAAGCAAAAGAATGTAACAAAGGCCAATAGTGAACCAGAGTTTTACAGTACACTAGATGGAGACAAAGCTCTTAAAGTGAAAAAAATAAATAGATGAGAACTTGTGCGTCTATAAAAAAGTCGATGATGATAATGGTATAATTATGTAGAAATATTCAGGTGAAAGAATTTTAGGAAAACAAAGAGGAGAAGAGAGTTCTGTGACTCAACGGAGAGGTAGACAGTTATGAAAAGACTAAGTAATTTCCTTTTCAGTCTGACAGAACATTAGACAAAACATTTCCCTTAAAGTTATCAATAATACTTCTTGGGATTTTAACTTCCTGTTACACTTGTTTAACTTATTGTAATAAAGAAAGGTTTTAGAATCTAGTCTCTATTTAACAATGCTCACTTACACTAACATACCAAAATTCTAAAATTGAATTTGAATAGAAATACGGATACAAAATTTAAAATCCTAAAAGAATCAATTTACTCCTCTAAAAGAAATCCTATTAAAACATGACTCCCATACAGAGGCAATTCTAGAAACAGCACTTTTACCTGATATTCCTGAACATACCTAAAATGGTTCTTGCATCATATCATAAAATCAATAGAGATTCTTCCCACAGACTCAAAAGATGAATTACAGTGCATAAAATAACAATGTCTCTATGTCTATCATCAACCGGAAAATTAAAACCTCTTCAGTTCAAAGCAAACCTAAATCACAGAACAACATCTCATTTCACAAAACCGATATTAAACAATTCTCTCTCTCTCTCTCGGTCAAACATAAGAGTTTTATGATTTTGTCATGGCAGAGTAAAAATAAATTTCTTCACTGTAAAGGTTAATAAACATTAAAGCAATCTTTTATTTACATCACAACTTCAAAATCAATAATCTTATTCTTCGCTCCAAAACACCGTTTGCAAAACGGGATTCAGCTGAGCAGAAGTTTCAGAAAAATAATGTACAAATACTTTGACATAATTCTAAGAATCTGTTGAAAGTGTTACAAACAAATCTCTGATGTTGCTATTGAAAACATTTGATTGTTAAGCTTTTGAGAAGCCTTAAATATATGACTGACATTTATATTTCAAAGTTCATCTGAAGTGAATGTTGGACTATAAAGCAAGCAAAGTTCAAAAGTGGTTATCAGCAAACAAACACAATTAAAAGACCATAAGAAAGATTTAAAAGTTCTAAAAAGAAAGGGTCTTATGCATACAATCAAATAAAAATATCTTCAGCAATTCATTAGAAAGTGACAAAAAATTATAGAAATTTTTAAGAATTGAATTAAGAGGGAAGTGACATGACAATGTAAGTCCATGAAATGGAAAATACCAAAGAGGGAAGTTTTATTACATTATATAAGTTGTGTAGAATAATGTTAATCCTTCATTATACACAATAATGAATGGAATGTTTACCAATTCACTGCTTTTGTAGATAATAAGACATAATATGTGACACAATGTTGATATTTTGGGAGACAAAAAGTCTGTTCTTATGGTAAACTGGTTTGAAGTTTGGAACTGACAAAACCTGTTAAAATGGTCTATGTATCTTATCCTATGTGCTTTTTTAAGTACACAATATACACACAAGTGACCTGTCTATACTCTATACATCATAAACCTCCCCACAAGGTATTGACTGTAGTTGGCCCTGCAAAGAAAACTGTATGGAACCTAAAGCTTCTGTCTAGTAACCCTTTGATGACTTGCCTTCTCTTATCTATATCCTTCAGTCAATGCTCATTTAGCTGTCCAACTCCTTTGACATAAACTTAGTTTCACATTATAATCAATGATCAAGGTTAGCTAAGTAACCAGCCTCAACACTGAGAGCCAATTGGCCGAGCGATTCACATGTTGGGAACAACGGTCAAGACGACTCTGTTCAACTAAAGGTTTACAATAAGTAGTAACCTACAAGAGAATTTCACCAAAATATTTACAATGATGTTTACCATTTATAATATATTGTATAAAGTACTATCAATACTTTGACTCTACAAAACCCAAATCACACTAGAATGATTGCCTGTGTAGTGATATGAGTAAAAAGGCAGACCAATAACTCAAGAATCTTAACTTATGTCTTGATTGACATTATGCTTGATAAAGTACTGTAGAGGTTTTGTAGACTGAGGTGGTACGGTCATGTCATGAGAAGAGATGAACCGTATATTGGGAGGAGAGTGATGGAAATGGAGGTACAGGGAACGAGAAGGAGAGGGAGACCAAAGCGAAGGTGGGTGGACTGTATCAAGGATGACCTTCGATCAAAGGGATTAACCGGTGATGAAGTGTGGGACAGAGGTAGATGGAGAAAGCTGACCAGAAACATCGACCCCACATAGACGTGGGAAAAGATGTAGACAAAGAAGAAGAAGAAGAGGTTTTGTGGAGTAATCAAAGGAATTAAATCTGCTTATTGAACTCTTATTTAAAATATATTACTCTGCTTAACTAGTCTTTTTCCATAGAGAATCTAAAATCTTCATCAACACAGTTTGTCAATAATTAGCAGAGGGAATTTGAAGGTGCAAAGTAGGCTTACCCAAATTACACCCTTTGTGGAGTGGAGTTCCTCCGCTGTCCTCTGCCTCTAGAAGGGTTTAATCTTATATAGACATAGGGCTAACTATTGGTAAATCTTAGTTATTTATTCATTCATTTTCTAAGAGTGCTTGATCTCCTATGCCTGAGCTAAGGGATCTGTTCTCAAATGTGGGAAGACAACTTGAATAATACAGAGTAGGAGAAGTTAGAGAGTTGCAGCTGTTAGGGGCAAACGAACTGATGACACAACCAATGTTTAGTTAAAAGATTCACAATTTTCTTAGAAAAATATTTTAAAAACTTTTCAATGAGGAAAAGTTCGAGGTAAACTGGTGGAGGGAGTAAATCTGAAGACCAGTTGCTTGCAACGGTGCTAAACAAAATACTGTACGGTAAAGTATCTAACAGTGATTAAACAAAGATGGGCTTTATAAATGAGATTTGGAGTAACCAGCTGAATATTCCACTTGTGACAGGAGAATGAACTCTTCCATCGAGTAAAAGAGGAGCAAATGTACCTGAAAGATATAAGAGAATAATTATACCAATGGTATCACAAAGTTGATGAACACATTGAGGACGACAGAACATTTATGATGTAAAAAACCTTGAGATATTGAAGAGTTTACTCATTATGAACTCAAAATAATTTATTTGATATCATCTCCAAAAGAGAGAACATTTATACTTCTATGCTATTAATATTTTCCTTGAATGGAAGGTGGATATCACAGAAATATCTAGTTAAAAGAAAGCAAACAGCTTTGTAGGAAGACGCCAAGTGATAAAAGTTCAAAGGAACGGGAGAGGATTGTACTGAAAATTGTATTCAGTAGACTCAACAAATCACTAGAGGTAAGATCAATATTAAGAATTATCCCTTTCTACCATATACACTTATTCACACTGAATACTATTCTGACATCAATTAAAATACAGTGAACCCTCGTTTATCACGGTAGATAGGTTCCAAACCCGGCCGCGATAGCTGAAAATCCACGAAGTAGGGACACCATATTTACGTATTTATTTAACATGTATATTCAGACTTTTAAAACCTTCCCTTGTACGTAGTACTGTTAACAAACTACCCTTTAATGTACATAACACTTAATGCATGTACTACAGTACCCTAAACTAAAACAGGCACAAATATTAAAGGCGATTTTATATCATGCGTTTCCTAAACACGCCAAAAAGCACGATAAAAATTGACAACCAATGTTTTGTTCAAGTTTATCTCTGATCATAATGAAGAAACAGACGCATTTACACATCTGTGTATAGGTTAGTTTTTGCATCGACAGCAATCTTACCAAGTACTGATTATATGTTGATTTTGTTTTACTTCATTTTTCTTGGACTTCCAAATAAATGAAATGAATGCAATTTATATAA
Organism: Palaemon carinicauda; assembly: GCF_036898095.1. Taxonomy (NCBI): domain Eukaryota; kingdom Metazoa; phylum Arthropoda; class Malacostraca; order Decapoda; family Palaemonidae; genus Palaemon; species Palaemon carinicauda. Next base: position 114,817 of record NW_027170790.1, read on the forward strand.
TGTTTTTCTTTATGAGGCCGCCAGAAACGGAAACCTTCCATTTGTTTACTGTACGCTCCATCTTCGATCGTAATAAACAAACGAAGGCATTAAACGCGCATGATGAAAGTGATAAATAATGATATTAAAAGCTTTAGTAAATATGTTATTACAAATATTATTTACTGTATTTATATAAAATCCTACATACATAGCAAAGCAGGAAAACAATTTTTTTTTTTTTTTGGCGTTTAATCAACAATAACAAACTGCCGCTAATGACCTAATGATAATGTACGATAATTCTAAACTGTTACTAAAGATGATTCTCCATTCCATATCCAAAATACTTTTCTTAACTTCAGTTATAAGTCAACTTGTAACCCCCTCAATTATGAAACCATCTAAAAAAAAAAAAAAAGAAAGAGAAGAAGCTAGTACTAGGCCGATTTTTAAAGTTGGCGAACTATTAAGTTACCGCTATAACGTTCGATGTGACATAGTGCGAGATTGGAGAAAGTAAGGAAAATTGAATCATGATTGATTTTCAATATAAATGAAACTTTGTGAAGCAACAAAAATTTCATTTGTTAGAGAAATACAGTAGTGGTAAGGAATGAGAGATAGTGAAAAGTAGCCCACAGAGAGAGAGAGAGAGAGAGAGAGAGAGAGAGAGAGAGAGAGAGAGAGTGAGAGAGAGAGAGTGAGAGAGAGAGACAGAGAGAGAGAGAGAGTTGTTTTAAATGTAATAAACAAAAAAATATGATAGGTTATAACACATTGGTGCTTATGTAATATCAACTCTATAGGTGGTTTGAATAAGTTAAGAAATGGTATAAACAATACTTCGTACGCGCATATTCTTGAGACCGGCAGCTAGACGTCAGCTGATCTGATCACAGCCAAAAGTAAAACAAAAAGAAGTCAACAATACTCAATTTTTAAAACACACCCGAAATTTAAACACAAAAATACACGCTTTCTTAATGTGCAATTAACTATTTAAAGAGTAGCAATTTTCAAGAATAAAATGATGTTTCCCCCAAAAATAGTGGTTTGCTGATAAAATCGGATGCCGTATTTAATGAAAAAAGTCCGCGAAGTCGTGAATCCCCGATGGTCAAACCGCGAAGTAGCGATGGCTCACTGTACTTCAAAATATAACAGATGCTGAAAATTCCTCTGATATGACAAATTCGTAGATAATTTGTATTTTTCCTAACTATACAAACCTTAGCTATTTAATAGGGATATTACTTTTGGCGTAGCTGAAATGACGAGCCATTATTTTTATTGAGGGTTTACTACCCACACCGCTAGTTAGTGGGGGTAGGGGAGGGTAGTTTGCTACCCTCCCCCTCTCACACACCTGTGCTTGAGCTCACTTTGCTTGGAGGTAGGACTTCAAGGGGGATAAGGCTGGCGGGCAAGTTTGATTAAATAGCTAAGGTTTGTATAGTTAGGAAAAATACAAATTATCTACGAATTTGTCATTTGTTCCCTAAATGGAATACAAACCACGCTATTTAATAGGGGTGACTCACCCATCAGGAAGGGTGAACGTCCCAGCCAGTCTGGCTTTTGGCTTTGCCCGGGGACTCCTTATTTGAGTGTGTAAGCATTCAAGAAATAAGGAGTCCCTGCACCTCGCTAAAACCATGCTACGCAAGGTCTGCGGCCTACGCAAGCTGTGTGTGAAGGTATGAAGAAGTGTGACTCGTCCTAGAAAGTTGTTCTGAAGTTCTTTAGATGGAAACTTGTAGACTAGGACTTTCCCAATACCCCCTCGTCAGGGTATGGGGACGTAACAGTATTAATATTAATACTAGGAACACAAGGAAACATGGCTTACCTGCAATGGTTTGAGGTCAGCTATGCAGAGAACCTAGGATGCTGCTTTCCCCAAGAGAGGGGATGATGAAGAAAATAATAAGGGCCAGTCAAACCTTTTCATTCATGCAGACTAAAATCGGGTAACAATGCCCTCAACCTTCTGCTACTTGTCCAATAAGGAGCTTGAGGTTTTAAACCAGCTGTTATGCAGCCACAATAGGACCGATTGAGAAAGTATCGAGTCTCCTGTGGGTCACGTCTTGCAGGTAGTGGGATGTGAACGTTGTTTGCCGTTTCTACACCCCAGCTTCAAGAACCTGCGTCACTGAAAAATTTCTTTTGAAGGCCAGGGACGTAGCTATGCCCCTGACATCGTGTGCTCTGGGGCGACGTGACGGAGGAGGGTCTGGATTCAAGGCCAGGTCAATGACCCTGCGAATCCATGCAGAGATTGTGTTCTTGGTGACCCTCCTCTTAGTCCTTCCTCTGCTGACGATTAGTGCTGGCACACGAGGACGGGCTGAGGCTGTTCTTTTGAGGTAGAGCCTCTCAAGCTCCTTACTGGGCATAGTAAGAGATGGTCTGAGTCATCTGTTACAGTACGGAGAATAGAAATCCGGAAGGAGCCGAATCGAGGATCCGCTACTCCTGGATTCTGAGTCTTAGCAATAAACTCAGGAACGAAGCTGAACGTTACCTCCCCCCATCTCCATGAAGTTCGCTGACTTGCTTGGCCGAGGCCAAAGCTAGTAGGAACACCGTCTTCCAGGTTAGGAGGCGATCTGATGCCTGGCGTAATGGTTCATAGGGAGGTCTCTTAAGAGACCTGAGAACTCGAACCACGTTCCATGGGGGGATCCGACTTCCGACTGAGGGCAGGTAAGTTCATATCTCCGTATGAGTAGAGAAAGTTCTAGCGAGGAAGAAATGTCCATTCCTTTCAGCCTGAAGGTGAGGCTTAAGGCTGAGCGATAGCCTTTCACTGCCGAGACTGATAGGCGCATTTCTTCACGCAAATACACGAGGAACTCCGCTATTGCTGGAATAGTGGCATCGAGTGAAGAGATACCCCTTCCACGACACCAACCACAGAAGACTTTCCACTTTGCCTGGTAGACTGCTGCTGATGACTTTTGCAGGTGTCCAGACATCCTGATTGCAACTTGTTGCGAAAATCCTCTCTCAGAGAGGAGATGCTGGATAGTCTCCAGGCATGAAGTCGCAGTGAACCTACGGCTTAGTGGAAGATATTGGCATGTGGTTGTTTGAGTAGATTGTATCGTAGAGGGAGTTCTCTTGGTGGCTCCTTTAGGAGTTGCAGATTTTTAGCTGCAAAAGTCAGCAAATAGTCGGGTTTCATCTGAAATAGATATCAGGTTATGACAAACGTTGTCGTGCTTACTGTATTAAATGATATAGTATTGTTTCATTACAGTATTTCTTTATCTTATCTTTGTGTTGTTATCTCTCAATGTTTGTAAGTCGAAGGTTTGTAAGCTGAAGACCGTCAGTACATGTTCTGAACACGGACAAGTACTTAGAACCTGCTGTCATTTTATAAAAGCAAGACAACAAAATTATTAAGCTTCCATCTGAAGTACACTACTTAATTATCTTGACTTGGAGATTGATGTAATGTGAGATAAAACATAAGAGGGACATTAAAGTACGTAACTCTGTGCTACTACATCTTTCCCGTCAGGTGCTCTCACACTTTTCACACTTGTATAATTGTGAATGCACAACAAGTGGAAAGAGTACTATCGAGTTACAGAAGACCATAGACTGGACAACAAATTCAGTTAATTGAAGAGTAAGACGAGACTTATCTTATTACATAGGTGAATTTTCAAATTCTAATTTCCATTTGGTTTTATATAACTTTAAATAATATCAACATTTTCTCTCCAGCTGAAAATTCACAAATATTTTAAGTAATTTGTATTTTTCCTAACTATACAAACCTAAGTCCTTTTCATAAAGCTAGGGTTATCGTTTAACATCGAACGAGGTAGTTAGAACTACTGACAGGTGGCAAAGGAAGACCTCTCAGTCAGTCAGCTAGACACACACTTTGAACCTTAAGCCTGGGACTTGTGAAGTGTTTGAGAGAGGACACAGGAGTTAGGCCCATACCAAGAGTAAACTGGCAGGACAGAGAGCTAGTAACTCTAATGACCCTTGGATGCCTCCTGAGAAGAGATGGAGGAGGACTCGAACTTAGTATCATGGGCAGCTGGGTCTTGGCCACAAACTCCGGAACAAGCGAAGGCGGCCTCCTTTAGTCCTTCAGATTGACTGGGAATATGCAAGATGTCAAAAGCTCACCAATTCACTTTGACAAAGCTAAGGTGGCTGAAAGACCATGTACAGAGTCAGATCTTTGTCTGACACTCATCTTAAAAGGTTCATATGAGGCATGCGTAAGAAACTTGAGAATACTAATCACATCCCACTCTGGGGACTGAAGTCCAAGGGTGGGCACGACTAGGCTACTTGAAGCTCTTTACAAGCATAGACAACTCCCATCAGGAGAGTAGATCTAGCTCCTCAGTCAGAGGCTTTGCTTAAAGCTGAGCAATAGCCTTCCCAAGCATGACTGAGAAGCGCTTCCTTAGCGAAAACAGGGACAAGGATAATTGCTATCTGTGCAAGAGCAGTAATGATTGGAGGAGTGTCCCTTCTATGACACCAATCACAGATAAGGTCCTCTTCCTTAGATAATAACTGCAGAGGCCAATTGTAGACCTTCACACATCTCCTGCACAGTCCCTTGCTAGAAGTCTTTCACCCGGAGGAGATACTGCACAGTCTCCAACCAAAAATTGACTTCAAAGATTGGAGGAAGTATTCACAGTTCTCTGGGGAACTCGACTCAAAGTGCTAACAGATCAGGATCTCACTCATCTTGTGGTAATCAGGGAGCCACCAGGGTACTCCTGACACCTGGGCATGATCAAAACTCTGTTGATCCACCACAACATCACGTTTAAAGAGGGAAAGGCGTAGAGTACAAGTGATCCCATTGGTGTAGGACACCTTGCTAATAGCTCTAAAGGATAGACCATTGCCCAGATGTAAACCTAACTTGTCAATTCACAAGAGTGCGCGAGACAGTTGCTCCTCATAACATATGCTATTACTGTAGCGTTATCGCTCATCAACACTACTGAGTACCCTATTAAACTGTGTTGGAAAGTTTATTGTGTTAGGAATACTTCATTCATTTCCACAAGTTGATTTTGAGGTGCTTTTCTTCTGAGACCCATTTCCGTGAAGCACTCTTGGTGGGGTTTGTGTTGTCCAGCCACCAGATAAGATTATCCCACAAATCTTACACCACTGGAGATAGATAGCTAACGGCCAGTGACACCTCAGACACTAATGAAGAGATTGCTTGTGGAGCCACCTATGTTGAATAAGCTTCTCAAACGGGAACAGGAGCAACACCTCTCTGGTTATGTCAATGAGATTGTCTGGTGGAAAGACTATCATATCTATCTGCATGCCAAGGCACTTGATCCTCGGTTGAGGAGGGAGAGACTGCTTTTCAAAATTCATCGCAAACCCCAGATTGCGACAAAAGAGGGTAGTCGGTCTAAAACCTCAAGCAACTGCCTTTTGGAAGAAGCCAGGATCAGACAGATGACAAAACTCCTCAAAAGCCATATCCCGTCCAAGAGCCACAAAATGAGACCAGAGTGACAACTTATGTAAGCAGTGCACAGTCGAAGCACAAAGCTTTGAACTGGTCTACTAATCTCCTGAGGATGAAGCAGAAGTACTTCCTGTAAGACTGACGAACGGGTCTTTGAAAACAAGCGTCCTTCAGGTCCACCAAACGCACAAAGTCTTTCTCTCTTCTTTCTTTCTGCTCTGCTCCAGGTTGCCCGATGTGAAGACGAGCATCCGCACTCTCTGCACTTGGAAAAGGGGACTGTCGACTTACGAGTCCTCTTACCTTACTTCTTACCTCTACCAGCCCTCCTGAACTGCCAGATCAGGCACGGTAGGGTGGAGCACTGTCAACACTTTCCATAAGAGGAAGAAGCAGATGGAGGTCCTGATCCTATTTTGGAGGCAGACAGAGTTTCTTCAAAGACAATACTGAAGGTGTGGCAGATACCAAAAGTCTCGCTGCAGCCGTCTTCGAAGGGCCTGGGCCCATGACAACAACTGCAGAGTGGATGAGGGAGCCATGGGGAGCCTTCCACCACGGTTGCCTATACAGTACATCCCTCCAAAGAAAAGGGACTTCTTCTTGGCCTCCCCATAGAGATTTCATTAATAATTCCATGAGTAATTCTTACACCATAACCACCCCCTGAATTCATAGCTTTGTCAGCCTCATCTGCTTTCAGGTCTAAATATTCTCTCCAGTCATTCCTGGCTTTTCTTTTGACCTCACTATCAATACTGGAATACTTAGCATGCTATACCTTGTAATTTTCATTGCTTCCTCAAAAACTTTCAACAATTAATTTCTGTCTTTGTCTCTTTTTTATAGTATCCCAAGTATCATTTGATATCCATGGCTTTCTCCTTGTTACTGCAACTCCCAAGACTTCACTACCAACTGACTGATATATGTTCTTAACATCACACCATTCTTCATTAATTGTCAGCTCTTAGTCTTTCAAAGGCTCTAAGACTGCAAATCGATTCCTACATTCAACTGTAAATGTTTCTGAGTGCTCCTCTTCTAGAAGCTTAGTTGTATCAAATCTAGGTATTCTATCTACCTTTCTGTTGGGTGCTTTCAGTTTTAATTTCAGTGTGGCAATGACGAGTTGGCGATCACTACAAATATCTGCTCCTCTATAGCTTCCTACATTTCTCAGAGTCCTCCTTTTCTCTTTATTAATGGCTATGTGATCTATTTGATTTTTGTAATTGACACATGGCTGGTGAAGTCCATGTATATTTGTGGATGTCCTTGTGCTGCAAAAGAATACCTCCAATGACAAGATCTACATGCTATTACTATTATTACTAGCTAAGCTACAACCTTAGTTGGAAAAGCAGAATGCTTCAAGTCCAAGGGCTCCAACAGGAAAAAAAGCCCAGTGAGGAAAAGAAATAAGGAAATAAATAAAACTAAAAGGAAAGTAACAAACAATTAAAATAAAATCTTTTAAGCAGAGTAACGAGATAAAGTGCTGACAACAGGTGTGAACAACTTTATATCCTGTACTGCTTAGAGCTGGCTATGTTCTTGGTACGTACCATCCTTGCGTACTTGGAGAGAGATCACCAAAGACTAACTGCTACTTTGCTCAGATGTCTTATTCTTTGGGGGAAGTAACAGTATTCGGTTGAGGGTACAGTACTTCCTTAGGTATGAGACCGGATATAACAGAGGTATGCACTGCTTCCTTCTCTCTACTGGGAACGATATGAAAGATCGTCCAGGAAGAGGAAAGAACACTTTCTGTACCACACACTCTCTCCCGTAGGGTTGGAAACGTCAGGAGTCACAAGTACGCGTCTCCTATAGACCAGTCATTCTGGATGTTCTCAGAGAAGTCTTCCTTGGTAGGATCTAGAGGAAGAATATCCTATGTGACTGGTGATCTGACACACGCGTAGGGTTCTTTCTCTTGGGGACCAGCACGTGGGATCTAGCAGATGGTACACTCTGAAACATACTGTAGGGATCCTGTGCAATGTAATCAAGTGAACTCTGGAGTATCTATCCATACTAGAAGGCGAAGGTACGTTCTCAGAAGGAAGCTTGTGGATGCACACACAGGAGTCCTCTGCATTGAGTTGTAGACTTCTTGGTCTCCAGTGAAGGGAGTCGAGGGAACTCCTACAGCAGCACAGCTTCTCCCACAGTAGAAGTCTTGTGTACTGCACTTGCACATCAATGTCTAAGGCTTGCCAACCTTCTTAGGAATATGTAGTCACTGCCATCACTCGGCCACACAAGTGAGGGAATAAATAGCAAAGAGGAATGCTGTCTAACAGAAACAAGAATGTGGATATTGGCAGGTTTGAACAGACACCTGTCACACAGTTATCAGGAAACCACTACAAATCCTTCATTCCTTCCAAACATTCCTCTCCCACGATGATCTGCCAACACAATTATCTAAGAAGCTCACCTGTACTCTAAAGCAGCTGAAAACAAAGCATGGGCTCAGTGGCCCGTCAGACGGGAGGGTCTTCCCCACCACCCAGCAGTAACTACCTCCACCTCAGTGAAGTTCAAACAGCCTTATCATCCACCTTCCCTGAAAGTATACTTCTGTTGGAGTACGAGGTTTGTATTTGTGTAGGAACAAACACCCTTCATGCTTAACATGATGGAAACATAAGCTCTAGAAAAATTATATTTTCATATTAAAATAAATTTTTGAATATACTTACCCGGTGGATATATATGTAGCTAACGTCTCCAACGGTCAGCAGATTCAAAACTCGCGGGCGATCACGGTGTTGGGTTGCTGGGTGTACACTAGCGCCATCACACGGCAGGATACTATCACTATTCCCAAATTCTCCAGTTCTTCTCAGCCTGTAGAGTCTCTAGAGGGGCAGAAGGGAGGGCATTAATTATATATATCCACCGGGTAAGTATATTAAAAAATGATATTTTAATTATAAAATAAATTTTTGAATATACTTACCCGGTGAATATATAATAGCTGAGCCTCCGGCGGCTCGACAGAAAAACACACAAAAACTCGCGAGCGATCGCTATGAAGGTTGCGGGTGTGCCCACTAGCGCCAACTATCAGCCAGATACCGCATATACATGTAAACAGACCCAATTTTTCTCATCCCGCTGGGTCTCTATCGGGGAGGAAGGGGGGGCCTTTAATTTATATATTCACCGGGTAAGTATATTCAAAAATTTATTTTATAATTAAAATATCATTTTTAAATATTCAACTTAGCCGGTGAATATATAATAGCTGATTCACACCCATGGTGGTGGGTAGAGACCAGAGTTAATTAAGTTTACAGCGTATATGCTTAGAGTTTTTGACAGTTATAACATAACAAAACCCAAATATATAAAGGTACCTGGTAAGGAAGTTGAATTAGACGATTACTCTGCCTTATTAGTCTGTCTTCCTCACGAAGCCCAGCTATCCTCTTAGGATGCTGAAAGACTCCCAGGAGCTGAAGTATTAAGGGCTGCAACCCATACAACAGGACCTCATCAAACCCCTAATCTGGGCGCTCTCAAGAAATGACTTTGACCACCCGCCAAATCAACCAGGATGCGAAAGGCTTCTTAGCCTTCCGTACAACCCAAAAAACAATATTAAAAACATTTCAAGAGACAGATTAAAAAGGATATTGGAATTAGGGTATGGTAGTGGTAGAACCCTCACCCACTACTGCACTCGCTGCAACGAATGGACCCAGTGTGTAGCAGTCCTCGTAAAGAGTCTGGACATCTTTTAAGTAAAATGACGCGAACACTGACTTGCTTCTCCAAAAAGTCGCGTCCATAATACTTTGCAGAGATTTATTTTGCTTGAAGGCCACGGAGGTTGCTATAGCACTAACTTCGTGCGTCTTAACCTTAAGCAAACATCGGTCTTTCTCATTCAAGTGAGAATGAGCTTCTCATATTAAAAATCTGATAAAATATGACAAAGCATTCTTTGACATAGGCAATGATGGTTTCTTAACTGAGCACCATAATGCCTCAGATTTACCTCGTAATGACTTAGTACGAGCTAAATAGAACTTAAGAGCTCTAACAGGACATAATACTCTTTCCAGATCGTTGCCTATGATCTCTGATAAGCAAGGAATATCAAAAGATTTAGGCCAAGGACGAGAAGGCAGTTCATTTTTGGCCAGGAAACCAAGTTGAAGTGAACAAGTGGCTTTTTCTGTAGAAAAGCCGATGTTCTTACTGAAGGCATGAAGTTCACTGACCCTTTTAGCCGAAGCCAAGCACACTAGGAAAAGTGTCTTGAGGGTGAGATCCTTCAGGGAGGCTGAATGTAATGGCTCAAACCTGTCTGACATGAGGAACCTTAGGACCACGTCTAAGTTCCATCCAGGAGTTGCCAAACGACGTTCCTTAGAGGTCTCGAAAGACTTAAGGAGATCTTGGAGATCTTTATTGTTGGAAAGATCTAAGCCTCTATGTCGAAAGACCGAAGCCAACATGCTCCTGTAGCCCTTAATCGTGGGAGCTGAAAGGGAGCGAACCTTTCTCAGATGTAAAAGAAAATCTGCGATTTGGGCTACAGAGGTACTGGACGAGGACACAGATGCTGACTTGCACCAGTCTCGAAAGACTTCCCACTTCGACTGGTATACTCTAATGGTAGAAGCTCTCCTCGCTCTTGCAATCGCACTGGCTGCCTCCTTCGAAAAGCCTCGAGCTCTTGAGAGTCTTTCGATAGTCTGAAGGAAATCAGACGAAGAGCGGGGAGGCTTTGATGGACATTCTTTACGTGGGGCTGACGTAACAGATCTACCCTTAGAGGAAGACTTCTTGGAAAGTCTACCAGCCATTGAAGTACCTCGGTGAACCACTCTCTCGCGGGCCAGAGGGTAGCAACCAACGTCAACCTTGTCCCTTCGTGAGAGGCGAACTTCTGCAGTACCTTGTTGACTATCTTTGATGGTGGGAATGCATATAAGTCCAGAAGAGACCAATCCAGTAGAAACGCGTCTATGTGGATTGCTTCTGTATCTAGGACTGGAGAGCAATAGATTGGTAACCTTTTGGTCAACGAGGAGGCAAAGAGGTCTATGGTGGGTTGACCCCAAGTAGCCCAAAGACTCTTGCCCACGTCCTTGTGGAGGGTCCATTCCGTGGGTATCACCTGACCCCTCCGACTGAGACAGTCTGCCAAGACGTTCAAGTCCCCCTGGATGAATCTCGTCAACAGGGAGATGCCTCGATTTCTTGACCATAAGAGAAGGTTCCTTGCGATCTCGACCAGCGTGAAGGAGTGTGTGCCTCCTTGCTTGGAGATGTACGCCAAAGCTGTGGTGTTGTCTGAGTTGACCTCTACCACTTAGTTGCGAAGAAGCTTTCGAATATCATCAAGGCCAAGTGGACTGCTAATAGCTCCTTGCCGTTGATGTGCATGCTCTTCTGACTTGAGGTCCACAGACCCGAGCATTCCCGACCGTCCAGGGTCGCACCCCAACCCAAATCCGACGCGTCTGAGAACAACACGTGGTTTGGGTTCTTGACTGCTAGGGATAGTCCCTCTCTCAGACTGATATTGCTGTCCCACCATTTCAGGCATGCCTTTACTGGTTCGGAGACTGGGAATGATACCGTCTCTAACGTCTTGTCCTAGTTCCAGTGAGAGGCTAGATGGAACCAGAGAGGCAGAAGGTGTAGTCTCCCTAGTGAGACAAACTGCTCCAGGGATGAGAGTGTCCCTACGAGACTGTTCCAACTCCTGACTGAACAAACGTTCTCTTTTCAGCATTAGTTGGACTTCGAGCAGGGCTTGTTCTATTCGGGTGGCAGACGGAAAAGCCCGAAAAAACTGGACTGCGAATCTCCATCCCCAAATATAGAATAATCTGGGATGGGATCAGTTGGGACTTTTAGGTTGACCAAAAGTCCCAACTCCCTGGCCAGACTCAACGTCCAATGTAGATCCTGCAGACAGCGAAGACTGGACGATGCTCTGAGAAGCCAGTCGTCCAAGTACAGGGAGGCTCGGATCCCCGATAGATGGAGGGATTTTGCCACATTCCTCATGAGCCTCGTAAACACGAGAGGAGCAGGACTGAGGCCAAAGCACAGGGCTCGAAACTGGTACCCCACATTCCTGTAAACAAACCTCAGAAACGGTTGGGAATCCGGGTGTATAGGAATGTGGAAGTATGCCTCCTGAAGGTCGAGAGAGACCATCCAGTCGCCTTCCATCAATGCTGTCAAGACAGCCTGGTAGACTTCATCGTGAAGTTTGTCTTGACAATGAACACATTGAGCGCACTTTCCTCTTACGTACTCCAGCAGTGAACATGGCTGCCAGATCATTGGAGCCATCCCTGAGGGACTTGTTCCTGCAGAGAACGTGGCTGTCAGATCATTGGAGCCATCCCTGAAAGCCTTGTTTATGCATGACATAATTGTACAGCAAAACTTTAAACGCTCGAAAAAACTCCTAACAGGAGATGGTCTAGCTCTGAAGTCGACCATAAAATCTTGGAGCGTCTCATGGCCAGGCGCCAGGGAGAGTCTATGAGGTTTGAGAAGTCTATCTGGGCAGAGGCAGGAACTCCCAAGACGAGAACTTCTCCCGTGTCATATCAGACTCTCGCTCTATAAGCCAGCTTAAAAGTAGGGAAAGCAAAGGCTGTCTCCCCCAAACTCCTCCTGGTGATTAACCAGTCGCCTAGCAAACGTAAAGCTCTCTTAGAAGAGCGAGAGAGCACTAGCTTATAAAACAACGGCTTCGAAGTAGCTAGGCCTAGTGTAAACTCTGACGTTTAGGCGAACGAGGAGCAGCAGTTACAAAAAGATCCGGACAAAGATCCTTAAAAATCAGCATGATTTATTTAAAGTCCATAGAGGGCTGAGCAGCTATAGGCTCCTCTCCGTCTGACAGAGTCCTCAAGGGAATATCAGTAGGAGGGGGATCAGCAACTTCCTCATCTGAAGGAACCTTGTCCGACAATAGCCGAGTCTCAAGCAAGGGAGAGACCTGCCGTGGTGGCAATGCTTGACAAGCAGAGTCCACACGCAAAGGAGCAACAGTATCAGTCAAGGACGCTATGTCATGTAACTGCTTAAAGGACTGACCAGTAACAACAACAGGTGCGGGAGGACGTTCGACGTCAACTCGAGACTGCCTTGACTGCTTAGACTGAGCAGTCAAAACAACTCTTGACTGCGGTGCTTGACGCTCAACGTCAAAACAAGTCAACTATGCTGGTTGGTGAACGTCCTGAACGTCAACAAGAGCAAGCGGCAGCGGCTGAACGTCCACAAGCGGCTGAGAGTCAACACGGGACTGCATCGAGTGAGGCTCTACAAAACACGATTGACGTGACTTTGTAACGTCAATGTCAACAGGACGAGCAAAGGCTCGTTTGGGCGGCTGACGGCCAAGATCTCGATCAGCTAAGCGGCGAGGATCATCGTGAACCTGCTCAACAGAATAGTCCTCCATAAGAGAGGCAAGCTTATTCTGCATGTCTTGCCGTACTAGCAATTAGGATCAACGGGAATGGTTGCGGTAAGAGACGAGGGTAACGTCTGCGACTGCAAAACCTTGCCTACAAAAAGACTCTCAGAGCCTGTGTTACGCTTTTGTTTAGGCGGCGAGCAGTCTTCCGATGACTGCATAGGGTCAGAGCTGTCCTAAGGGTTACAACCAGGATGCTGGACCTGTCCTGAAAGGACTGACTTTCGCTTAAAGGGCCTCGAAACCTTGTTCCACGGTTTCTTATGCGAAAAGCCTTCGGATGACGAGGAGAAAATCGTCTCGCTCGTCTTATGGTAGGGGCAGTGTTGATGAGACACGCCTGAAACCATAGAGGGAACGTCTGTTCGCTGATCAAGTCCTCTCGAACCCATAAGTCGTACGACATTACTTCTCCCCTGGGCTTGGGAGCTTGCAAGAGGTCTCGGACTAGGCGAACGACAGGCACGAACAGACGAACCCTCGGTCGCAACACTGATAACACTTTGCGCAATTATCACTTTATCACTACGATTTTCTGTTTTGCACTTACTTCACTGAAATCGAATTTTTCAACAATTCACATTAGGTATGAATAAAACTGATTTCTACCTGAAGCACGCAATTCTACCCTCATCAAAAGGTTATAATTGCGAAATCAGTCGTATAATGTAAGCACATTAATACAAGCAAAAAACAGTAAACATATATTAAGATAAAAAGATCAGTGGCTGGGAAGGAGACTAAACACTAGTTCATTCAAAACTACGTTTTCAATCTCTCACCGTACAGTGCCTTGGGACGAGAATAAAAACTAAAAATGTTTTATCCTTTCTCCCCGTACAGAGACTAGGGACGAGAGTAAAAAAACTGACTCGAGAACAACGTTACTCGCTTGGGACGAGAATAAAGATCGGAACGTTCTCTCTTCCTCTCTGTCTCTCCGTCTCTCTCTCTCTCTCTCTCCGTCTCTCTCTCTCTCTCTCTCTCTCTTTTGATTTCGCACCGAAGAGAAGAGCCCACTTACCTTTCGTCAATAAACAGGTTATTTGACCAAAGGAAAAAACTGAAAGGTTTTTCAATTAACAAGTTCCTTTAAAATAGTATTTAAAACATTTAAGTTTGAAAGAAGAATGAACAAAACGTCAGAATCGATTTACTCTTTCTGCAAAGTGAAACCGTGATTCTCTCTCTCTCTATCGTAACGATAGAGCGCAAACTGCGTAGCATAAATAAACTAAACGTTAGTTCATCTTTGAAACAGTACGAAGACTATTCAAAGAAAATCTTTCATAAAATATCTACTAAAAAATATTCATTTAATAAGTTTTAAATCATTTGCTCTGTAAAAGTTATTTACGATTGAAAGGGCTCAACGTTGTTTAACTTCGGTTTCCAAGTTAGGACCGCCTACTCTCGGATTAGAGGAGGAATAGGAAAGGTCGCATATAAACAAATCATTAAAATTTATCTTGATGTTTATTATAAATGGAAAGCTAATCGAAGAGGCCTAATAAAGGCGGTTGAGATATAAAATATATAGAGGAAAATCTATAAATAATTTATAACGTGATAAGATAATTGCTAAAAGCCTAAAACACACTTCCGTACTAAGGGAAGGGTCGGCCATTTAAAAGTCAAAGAAAGTCCAAAAAACAATCCAAAGTCATCAAAAATTAAATCTATCCAAAAACGAGTTCAAGATTTAAGTTGAAGATAAAACACCTGCACTGCGAAAGCTCAAACCAAAAGGAAGTACTTCACCAAATATGTTGAGAAAACTCCAGGTTATACAGCGAGTATTGATACGTCTTGTCGTTAAGGCCGACAGAGAAAAATTGGATCTGTTTACATGTGTATGCGGTATCTGGCCGATAGTTGGCGCTAGTGTGTTTTTCTGTCGAGCCGCCGGAGGCTCAGCTATTATATATTCACCGGCTAAGTTAAATATTTAAAAATTTATTTCAATAAGAAAATATAATTTTTAAATATTTAACTTAGCCAGTGGATATATATGTAGCTGATTCACACCCTTGGTGGAGGGTAAGAGACCAGCATTAAACATTGTAGGAATACAGCTCAAGAGTTTTGACAATAAAAACAAATTTAAGTATTAGTACCTGATAAGGAAGCTGACTTTGATGATACTCTGCCTCAATAGTCCGCTATCCTTATGAAGCCCAGCGATCCACTCAGGGGGCTGAAAGACCTCTAGGAGCTGTCATATCTGGGGTGAACACCCCTATAACAGGACTTCAACAACACCATTGATCTGGGCGCTCTCAAGAAACAAGTTTGACCACCCGCCAAATCAAAAGATTGCGGGAGACTATCTCAGTCTCCACATACAACCCAAAAAACAAGTTTCAAGAGAAGAAAAAAGGTATTGGGATTAAGGGAATGTAGTAGTAGAACCTTCACCCACTACTGCACTCGCTGCTACGAATGGTCCCAACATGTAGCAGTCCTCATAGAGAGTCTGGACATTCTTTAAATAATGTGAAGCGAACACAGATTTACTCCTCAAAAAGGTTGCGTCCATAATACTTCTAAGGGATCTATTTTGCTTGAAAGCCACTGATGTTGCCACTGCTCTGACTTCATGAGTTTTAACTTTCAATAATCTCAGGTCATTCTCACTTAAGTGAGTGTGGGACACTAATTAAAAGTCTAACAAAATATGACAAGGCATTTTTCGACATTGGTAAGGAGGGCTTTTTGACCGAACACCATAAAGCCTCTGAATTACCTCGTAACGTTTTGGTTCTATCCAGATAAAATTTTAGAGCTCTTACAGGGCACAAGACTCTTTCAATTTCATCACCAACCACATCCGACAGGTTGGGAATCTCAAAAGATTTAGGCCATGGATGAGATGGTCGTTCATTTTTGGCCAAGAAACCAAGCTGTAAAGAGCATACTACCTTATTGGAGCAGTAGCCGATATTCTTGCTGAAGGCATGCACTTCCCTACTGTAACTCTCTCTGCGGTAGCAAGGCTTACTAAAAAGAAAGTTTTGAGAGTAAGGTCTTTGAGAGAGGCTGAGTGTAGAGGTTCAAATCTCTCAGACATGAGAATCTTAAGGAACACATCCAAGTTCCAAGCTGGAATAATAATTTGACGCTCCTTGGAAGTCTCGAAAGACTTGAGAAGGTCTTGAAGATCTCTATTGTTAGATAAATCCATGTTTCTGTGTCTAAAAACTGCAGCTAACATGCTTCTGTAGCCTTTAATAGTCAAAGCAGAAAGGATACGGTTATTTCTAAGATGAAGCAGGAAGTTCGCGATCTGTGCTACGGTGGTATCGGATGAGGAAACAGAGGAGGACTTGCACCAATCTCTAAATACTTCCCATTTGGATTGGTAGATCCTGATGGTAGAGGATCTCCTTGCCCTCGCAATCGCTCTAGCTGCCTCCTTCGAAAACCCACGAGCTCTAGAGAGTCTTTCGATAGTCTGAAGGCAGTTAGACGAAGCGCGGGGAGGCTTTAATGGAATCTTTTTATGTGAGGTTGACGAAGGAGATCCATCCGCAATGGTAAACTTCTTGGAACATCCACCAGCCATTGATGTACCTCGGTGAACCATTCCCTTGAGGGCCAGAAGGGAGCAACCAACGTCGACCTGGTCCCTTCGTGAGAGGCGAACTTCTGAAGAACCTTGTGAAGGATCTTGAATGGAGGAAAAGCATAAATTTCCAGGTGACAACAGTCCAGTAAGAACGTGTCTATGTGGATTGCCTCTGGATCTGGAACTGGGGAGCAGTAAGTAGGAAGCCTCTTTGTCAATGATGTCGCGAACAGGTCTATCGTAGGTCGACCCCAAATCCTCCATAGTTTCTCGCACACATCCTGGTGAAGCGTCCACTCTGTGGAGATGACTTGTCCTCTTCTGCTGAGACAGTCTGCTATCACATTCTTTTCTCCTTGAACAAATCTTGTAAGAAGGGAGATGTTTCTTTCCCTTGACCAAACTAGGAGATCCCTTGCGATGACGAAAAGGGAGTGCGAGTGGGTCCCTCCTTGCTTTGAGATGTAGGCTAACGCCGTGGTATTGTCCGCGTTCACCTGCACCACCTTGTTCCGAATCAGACTTTCAAAACTTTTCAAGGCCAGATGGACCGCCAGAAGCTCCTTGTGATTTATATGAAGCCTCTCTTGATCTTTGGGCCAAAGACCTGAGCATTCTAGTCTGTCCAGAGTTGCTACCCAACACAAGTCCGAGGCGTCTGAGTACAACACATGGTCTGGGCTCTTGGGGGCAAGCGAGAGACCCTCCCGACGTCTGAGGTTGTTGTCCCACCAATTCAGGCACGTCTTGATTGAGTTCGAGAGAGGAATGGAAATCGCCTCCAAGCCCTTCTCCTTGTTCCAATGTTGGTTGAGATGAAACTGGAGAGGGCGAAGACTGAGCCTTCCCAGGGAGACAAACTGTTCCAGTGATGATAGTTCCCAAGAGGCTCATCCATACTCTTACAGAACAACTGCTCTTCTTCTGAAATTGATGGCGATGGAAAAGCCCAAAAAACTCGACTCTGTATCTCCATCCCCAAATACAGTGATACCTCGGTACTCGACCATAATCCGTTCGAGATCCGTGTTCGACCTCCGATTTGTTCGAGTACCGAATTTTTTTTCCCCATAAGAAATAATGGTATATATTCTATTCCGTTCCCAAGCACTCGAACAGGCCCAAAATATTAATAAAACGTGTACCTAAACAACAATAATTATCTAAATGTGTATGAAATTGGTCAGAAAATCCTATAAAACAATTTTAAACCATTTACTGTACTAAAATAAAACAATTTTAAACCATTTTCTGTACTGTAGTGAACATACCTTTGAGCAGCGGTTCGATGGCATACAGGGATGGATGTGGAGAGGATGGAAGGGGGAGGTTACTGCTTGGAAGGAGAGTCCCCTTCCATGATGTGGCGGGGTAGTTCTCCTTCAGGAGTTGTTTCTCTCTCCAATGAAAGGGTGGGCAGATCTATTTCAGGGGTTTCTTCTCTTCTTTGTCTCTTCTTTGGAGGAGAAACAGGCTTTGATGTAGCAGCTTTCTTTTCTTTTGTGAAAAACTGGTCTATTGTTAATTGTTTCTTCCTCCTCTGCAGTATTCTTCGAAAATGATACATGACACTATCATTAAACATATGCACTGCCCGGTTTGCTACTGCAATTTCTGGGTGGTATTTTTCAGCAAAAGCCTGCACATCTGCCCACTTGGAACAAATTTCATTGATGAGAGAACTTGGAACATCCTCCCTTACCTCATCCTCTTCTGAAGATTCCTGCTCCACAATCAGATCCTGCTGCTGTTGTTGTTGCAGGTGCAACAATTCCTCCACAGTCAACTCGGTAGAATGGCTTTCTACAAGCTCATCAATATCATCCTTGTCGACCTCAAGCCCCAAACTCCTGCCCATGACAACAATTTCCTCAACGACATCAGTGTCATCAGAAATTACAGGGGTAGCAGTGCTTGGACCCGCCTCTGGTTGGAAACCTTCAAACTCCCTCTCTGTGACACATGATGGCCACAGCTTACGCCAGGCAGAGTTCAATGTCCTATAGGTCACACCTCGCCAAGCTTGGTCAATCATGTTAACAGAGTTGAGGATGCTGAAGTGTTCCTTCCAGAATTCCTTTAGGGTCAACTTCGTGTCACTGGTCACTTCAAAACACTTTCTGAAAAGGGCCTTGGTATAGAGTTTTTTGAAGTTTGAAATGACCTGTTGGTCCATGGGCTGGAGTATGGGAGTAGTATTGGGGGGCAAGAATTTGATTTTGATAAAGCTGTATTCTTCTTTCAAGTCATCCTCGAGACCTGGAGGATGTGCAGGAGCATTGTCCATAACCAGAAGACATTTCATTGGCAAGCTCTTTTCAATGAGGTAAGCCTTAACCTGGGGGGCAAACACTTCGTTTATCCACTCAGTAAAGAATTGTCTTGTGACCCAAGATTTAGTGTTCGAGCGCCACATAACTGGTAGTGCACTTTTACAAATATTATTTCGTTTGAACACCCGGGGGTTGTCCGAGTGGTACACTAACAAGGGTTTGATCTTGCAATCGCCACTTGCATTTGCACACAGCAACAATGTTAGCCTATCTTTCATTGGCTTGTGACCTGGCATCTTCGTCTCGTCCTTGGTAATGTACGTATTGGCTGGCATTTTCTTCCAAAATAACCCAGTCTCATCACAATTAAAGACTTGTTGTGCGATCAAATTTTGTTCATTTATGTACCGATCGAATTCCCCCACGTATTTATCGGCTGCAATTTGATCCGAACTAGCTGCCTCCCCATGCCTAGTAACACGATGAATACCTGTTCTATTACGAAACTTTTCAAACCAACCCCTGCTCGCTTTAAATGTAAATGAATCACTTTCACTGGTACTCGGACTTTTCTTCACTAATTCTTCATAGATATGCAACGCTTTTTCACAAATGAACGCTTCACTAACACTTTCCCCGGCCAACTGTTTTTCTTTAATAAATATTAAAAGCAACTTTTCCATCTCCTCAATCACTTGTGGCCTTTGCTTAGTTACCGCCGTAACTCCCGTTGCAACATTCGCCTTCTTAATCATTTCTTTATGCTTTAAAAACGTAGAAATGGTCGACTTCGCCATTCCGTATTCTACCGCTAAATCGGACACTCGTACACCATTCTCATATTTCGCTATAATTTCCTTCTTCAACTCGATCGTTGTTCGCACTGTTTTCCTCTTCTCCTTCCCCTTAACACTCATTACTTTCTTGGGACTCATTATGAAAGCTAAAAAAGCAATTAAAAGCACTGAAAATCACTAAATCACAACGAATGCTGATCGCGCGTTGTCTGAGTGACGCTCTCGAGAGAACTGATGCTTCCCGAACAAGCGAGAGTGGCCGAGATGGCGCGATCATCACAAAGCCCATGCGGTCGTCACGTGTTCGGCTGGTCGAGTACCGAATTTTTGGTCGAGCACCGCAGCAAAAATTTCTCGAAAATTTTGGTCGAACTCCGAATTGTTCGAGTATAGAGTCGTTCGACTACCGAGGTATCACTGTATAGAATAGTCTGGGACGGAGTCATTTGTGACTTCTCTTTGTTCACAAGAAGACCTAATTCTTTGGCTAGGTCCAATGTCCATATGAGATCCTTCAGACAGCGGTTTAATGAAGACGCCCTGATTAACCAGTCGTCTAAATAAAGGGAGGCTCTGATCCCTGACGAATGTAGGAAGCTCGCTACATTCCGCATGAGCCTTGTAAAAATTAGAGGAGCAGGGCTGAGGCCGAAGCACAGTGCTCGAAATTGGTACACT
This sequence comes from Palaemon carinicauda, assembly GCF_036898095.1. NCBI lineage: Eukaryota > Metazoa > Arthropoda > Malacostraca > Decapoda > Palaemonidae > Palaemon > Palaemon carinicauda. The sequence continues at coordinate 135,080 of NW_027170790.1, forward strand.
TCTTTCCCGTACATGAACCTTAGATTATGTTGAAAGGTTGGGAGGATCGGGATATGGAATTAAGCGTCCTGGAGGTCGAGAGAGACCATCCAGTCGCCTTCCCTTACTGCTGCTAGAACAGATTTGGATGTTTCCACCGTGACCTTTGTTTTTAAAATGAACACGTTGAGTGCACTCACATCTAGCACTGGTCTCCAACCTCCTGTGTTCTTCGGAACCAGGAAGAGACTGTTGTAAAAGCTTGGGGTCCAAGACCTTCACCACCGCCCCCTTCTCTAACAAAAGACACACCTGATGTTGTAAGGCCTGTCTCTTTGCTTCCTCTATCGATACCTGGGAGAGAAGTCTATTGGAATTTGTACAAGAGGAGGTTTCCTTACAAAAGGGATTTTGTAACCCTCCTTCAATAAAAGGACAGACCATTAGTCCGCTCCCCTTCTCTCCCATGCTTGCCAGAAGTTCGTCAATCTGGCCCCTACTGCTGTCTGAAGCCGTGGGCAGTCAGACTCTCCCACGGCTGGATCTGGACCCCCTTCTCTTACCTCGTCTTCCGTCAGAACGAGAGGTGCCTCTGTTGGAGGCTCTGCCACGAAAGGGAGGAATGAATCTGGAAGCTGGCGTATCTAACTTGGGTTTGTTGCTGGAAAAAGAAGAAGGCAAAACTTTGCGAGCTGTTTTGGCAACTAAATCATGCGTATCCTTCAACGCAAGAGATGACGCAATATCTTTGATAAGATCTTGAGGAAAAAGAGCACGTGATAAAGGAGCAAAAAGGAGCTCCGACTTCTTGCACGGAGTAACTCCCAAAGAAAGGAATGAGCACAATGATTCCCTCTTCTTTAAAACTCCTGCTGTAAAAACAGCCGCAAGTTTGTTAGAACCGCCCCTTATAGCCTTGTTCATACAGGACATAATCTGCATGGCAGCATCATTGTTAGAAGGAGACACCTTCTTACTTAAGGCCCCAAACGACCAATCCAAAAAATTAAAAACTTCAAAAGCACAAAAGACTCCTTTAAGCAGATGATCAAGCTCTGAAGTAGTCCTCAAAATCTTTGAGCGTCTCACGGCTAGACGAGGAGGAGAGTCTACCAGGCTTGAGAGGTGTCCCTGGGCAGAGGCAGCCACTCCCAAGCCGAGAACTTCTCCCGTGTCATACCAGACGCTCGAACGAGAAGCTAGTTTAGAAGGAGGAAAAGCAAAGGAAGACTTTCCCAGACTTCTCTTGGTTTCCAACCAGTCTCCCAGCAAGCCTATGGCCCTCTTAGAAGATCGAGAGAGCACTAACTTCGTATAAAAAGGGGTTGAAACAGTCATGCCTAAAGTAAATTCTGAAGGCGGCGAACGTGGAGCAGCAGTCACAAAATGAGCCGGAAAAACTTCTCTAAAAATATTCATAATTTTCTTAAAATCAAGGGATTGTTGGACAACTCTAGGCTCTTCCTCTTCTGACAGGATCCCCAAATGCGCATTAGCCGAAAGAGGATCATCAACTTCCTCTTCAGAGAGAACTTCATCCGATAAAGCAAAATTCTTGTGAGAAGGTGAAGTCATAGCATGTCGCGAGGGTAAAGCTTGGCAGCCTACATCGACTTGTATCTGAGAAGCAGTTAAGGCAGGAGGGTTGACGTCACGTCGTGACTGCAGTGACTGACGTTCGACGTCACGTCGTGACTGCAGTGACTGATGCTCAACGTCACGTCGAGACTGCGGTGTCTGCAGCTCGACGTCACGTCGAGACTGCGGTGTCTGCAGCTCGACGTCACGTCATGACTGCAGTGACTGCAGCTCGAAATCACGGCTAGACTGTAAGGACTGACGCTCAACATCACGTCGAGATTTACGCTCTGAATCTCGCTTAACAGCAAAGCTAACACTTGGGTTGACGTCAGCGTGACGTAAAGCTTCCCGCTTAGATGGTTGAAGACCTGATTCACGCTTAGCAGAACTGTGACGTACTGCAAGTAAAGGTTCCTGTCGAACAGGAGCAGGACCGTAAGCCTGCATTAAGGTGGACAGCTTAGACTGCATGTCCTGCAAAACACTAAAATTAGGATCGGTAACACTCGGAACAGACCGTGACGTCGGGAACGTCTGTTCATGAACGTCAGCACAAACGGGAGTCGCAGCACTCAGGTCACGTCTGGAACGACCAGATAACACAACGGAACCGTGACTCTTAGAAGGGGCCTCCGGAGCCACAAAAATTGACGTTAAATAAGAATGTTTAATAGGCGAACCTTCCTCTGATGAAGGAATACGTTCCGGGCTGCTCCAGTGACTACAGCCATGACGTTGACTTTGTTCTGAAGGAACTAACTTTCTTTTCAGAGGCCTTAAAACCTGACGCCAGGATTTCTTGCTAACATAAGCGTCATCGGATGACGAGGAGAACCAAGTCTCGCCTCTCTTATGGTAAGGACGTGCTTGAGGAGCAACGTCTGCAACCTTTCAGGGAACGTCTGTTCGTTGTTTAACACCTATCGCTCCCTTTGGTCTTGTGACATTCCTTCTCCCAGGGGTTGGGGAGCTTGAAAGAGGTCTCGGACTGGGTGAGCGGCAAGTACGAACAGACGAACCCTCCGCATTAACACTGAACACATTTTTACCACTTTTCGCATTAACACTTTCACTTTTTTAAAATTTCACATCGGACATGAGCTGGTTTCTGACCGTAGCCAGCAATTCGACCTTTGCGCCCAAAGCATGAATAGCCTTCATCATATCTTTAAGTGAAGGTTCGTTAGTGCAAGTAGGGGGTTCTGAAACTACCACTACAGGGGGAGGAAAAGGTTCAGGGGCATGGGAAGAGGAAAATTCTTGAGAATGAGAAGAGCTTCTTCTTACCCTATCTCTCTCGAGTTTACGAGTATATTTGTCATACTCTAACCACTCAAATTCAGACAAAATGACACAATCATCGCATCGCTCCCCTAATTGACAAGCTTTACCACTACAATTAAGACACATAGAGTGGGGATCGATGGAAGCCTTTGGAAGGCGCCTGTTAATTGTCAATCTTTAGCACATTTTCTATAAACAGGAAAAGGGTCAGCCATTAAGGAATGTTCAAAGAGATAAAAAAACAAGCAAAGTTCAGCAACAGCAAATCAAAAAAGGGTTCAAGAGTATTCAAAGAATATCCAACACAGCGAAAGCCAAAAAACCATTAAGAAGTACTTCACCAATTGTTGAAAAACTTTAGGTTTAGCACGAGCGAGGAACCAATGTTGACACCTAACTCGGCAGAGAAGAACTGGAGAATTTGGGAATAGTGATAGTATCCTGCCGTGTGGTGGCGCTAGTGTACACCCAGCAACCCAACACCGTGATCGCCCGCGAGTTTTGAATCTGCCGACCGTCGGAGACGTTAGCTACATATATATCCACCGGCTAAGTTAAATATTTAAAATGTAAGGTTTGAATACAGTCATAAGAAGACCTGGTGATACTCACACACTGAAGCTGGCCAGAGAAAGGACAGGAGATGGCATGACTTGAGAAGCATCTTTAAGTGGTCAGACTTCCTACGGTTCACGAGGGCAAGATGTCTAAACTTTGGGTTGTCCTCCATGTGACATGCCGAGGTTCAGGTAGGGCAGACTGGGCTGCTATGTAATCTGAGGTCATCGGCAGCTGTCTCCTTGGCTTATCATGGCTGGATACGTTTGTGTTCTCAATAAACATTTTAGTGTCTCTGTGGCGAATAAAAATACCAATAACTAAAATGTAATAATAAAAAGGATATACTGGTTCAAATAGATATAGGAATTTGGTCCTGATGGCCAAGGGAGGCTATTCAGCATCTGCAGCATGAAGGAAATGTTGAGAAGATGGACAGCAAGAAAGAAGAAAGGAGGTGGTAGAGTAAAAGGAAGAAAAGTGACCTTAGAGTAATGCATACAGCGGACTTATTGTTAGATAGCATACTGTAGTGTGCTGAAAAACATTGGGTTTATTAAATAGGAAATAAAACAGAAAATACAGCACCATAACATAAAAATAATGGAAAGCAAAACATTATCATATAGAAAATATAGCAGAAATTATCACAAATTCTAAAAGTAATATGTAATTTTCCTAACTATATAAACTTGGGTCTTTTGATAGGAATAAGCTTTCAGCTTAAGCTGGAACTTCAGCTGTTAAAATCTATAACGAGGTGATGGTAGTTACTGGAGGGTGGCATGGAAGCCCCGCTCCCCTCCAGACGGTACACCGAGATGCCACTTTGGCCTTCCCCTGGGGTTGAAGCGGGAAATGAAACTTGAAGGACTCAAATTTGTAGTGTTGGGAAAAATATAAATTACTTTCAGAATTTTTGATTTGTTCCTTCATGAATACAAAAGCTTTATCCTTTGATAGAAGACTCATCCTTAGGAAGGAGGAAGGCCCTATACATAAACAGGCTGGTTTAAAAATCACAGGCTATCAATACACTGAGAGACCTGAGAAGAGGTGCGGATAGATGATTCCTATAACCTCCTGACACTTGGGAATAGATCCTCATGGGTTGAGTTAGATCTCTGTACGTTGACAGACAGTCAATGAAGAACCTATATCCTCAGAAGGAAACGATGTCACAGTGTTTGGCCAATTAGGTGTAATGCATCCTTCATCCTATCCATCTTTTCCCTTGTACAGAGGACGAGGCGATACCTGTACTTCTATAACTGACTTGTATAGAACGGCTGCTCAGTATGGAAGCTCACCTGCATCACTGTCAGATCCAGCCCATAACATAATGACCATTGCACCTCCAAAGGGTTGAAAGAAGAAAGGAAAAGGGCCAGACACTCCACCTCTAATCATTGACTAACATTGTGACTTATCTTAGAAGAGATGCTTCTTGTACCCTAAGGAGCTAGGTAAAGTACACAGCCTGCTGAGACTTGTTGGTATAATCCCATGGATAGTGGGCTGTAAAGGTTGCCTGGAACTTCCAGACTCGCAGCATTTACCACTACACCACTGACATGTTCTTCCTGAGGTCTAGATAAATGTGATATTCTGGCTTTGTGTCATTGTGTCCGATAGTCATGAAGACAAAACGAAATGACAAATTCGAAGATAATTTGTATTTTTCCTAACCATACAAACCTTAGCTATTTACATTGGGTTTACCTTTTAGCGCAGCTGAAATGGCGAGCCATTAGAATTTAACGAGGGTGTATTACCCCCGCGCTAGTTAGCGGGGGGGTAGGGGAATGGTAGCTAGCTACCCCTCCCCCCCCTCACACACAGGTGAATGCTCACTTTCACTTAAGAGGTAGGACTTGTCTTGGGGGACAGGGCTGGCGGGTAAATATGTGTAAATAGCTAAGGTTTGTATGGTTAGGAAAAATACAAATTATCTTCGAATTTGTCATTTGTTCCATAACCGAAATACAAACCACGCTATTTACACAGGGTGACTTACCCCTTAGGTAGGGTGGAAAGTCCCCAGCCATACTGGCTTTGGCTTTACCCGGGGACTCAGAATCCGAGTGAGTCGCACTCGAGAAAAGGAGTCCCTGCCCCTCACAAGTTCCTTGCTCCGCAAGGAACCGTGTGGCCTACATAAGCTTGTGTGTGAAGGAAGAAGTGTGACCCGTCCTAGGCAGTTGACCTGGAGTTCCAGAAGGAACTCTGGGTTAGGACGTTCCCAATACCACCTCGTCAGGGTATGGGGGACGCGACAGTATTGACTCAATACTCGGAACACAAGGAAGCATGGTTTACCTGCAGAGGTTCGAGGTCAGCTATGCAGAGACCAGGATGCTGCTTCCCCGTAGAGGGGATGATGAAGAAAGAAATAAGGGCCAGACATACTTCTTTCGTTCATGCAGACTAAAACCTGATAACAATGCCCTCAACCTTCTGCTACCTGTCCAAAAAGGAGCCTGAGGTTAGACCAGCTGTTGTGTAGCCACCACAGAGCGATAGAAAACGTATCGAGACTCCTGTGGGTCACGCCCTGCAGGAAGCGGGCTGCGAAGGTCATTAGACGCTTCCAGACTCCAGCTTGTAGCACCTGCGTCACAGAGTAGTATTACTCGAAGGCGAGGGACGTTGTATCCAACATCGTGCTGTAGGGGGACGTGACGGGGGAGGGTCTGGTGATAGGTCGAGATGAATGTCTTTGAGTCCGGGCTGAAGAGGTATACTGGTGACTCTCCCCCAATGTCCTCCTTGTGCTCCCAAATCGGCTGCAACTGAGGACAAACTGCAGCTGTTCCCAAAGCTAACCTCTCGATTCCTTTACTGGCAAGAAAGATGACAAATTCGAAGATAATTTGTATTTTTCCTAACCATACAAACCTTAGCTATTTACACAGGGTTTACCTTTTAGCACAGCTGAAATGGCGAGCCATTAGAATTTAACGAGGGTGTATTACCCCCGCGCTAGTTAGCGGGGGGGTAGGGGAGTGGTAGCTAGCTACCCCTCCCCTCCCTCACACACAGATGAATGCTCACTTTCACTTAGAGGTAGGACTTGTCTTGGGGGACAGGGCTGGCGGGCAAATGTGTGTAAATAGCTAAGGTTTGTATGGTTAGGAAAAATACAAATTATCTTCGAATTTGTCATTTGTTCCGTAACCGAAATACAAACCACGCTATTTACACAGGGTGACTTACCCCTTAGGTAGGGTGGAAAGTCCCCAGCCATACTGGCTTTGGCTTTACCCGGGGACTCAGAATCCGAGTGAGCAGCACTCGATAAAAGGAGTCCCTGCACCTCACAAGTTCCTTGCTACGCAAGGAACCATGTGGCCTACGTAAGCTTGTGTGTGAAGGAAGAAGTGTGACCCGTCCTAGGCAGTTGACCTTGAGTTCCAGAAGGAACTCTGGGTTAGGACGTTCCCAATACCACCTCGTCAGGGTATGGGGGACGCGACAGTATTGACTCAATACTCGGAACACAAGGAAGCATGGTTTACCTGCAGAGGTTCGAGGTCAGCTATGCAGAGACCAGGATGCTGCTTCCCCGTAGAGGGGATGATGAAGAAAGAAGTAAGGGCCAGACATACTTCTTTCGTTCATGCAGACTAAAACCTGATAACAATGCCCTCAACCTTCTGCTACCTGTCCAAAAAGGAGCCTGAGGTTAGACCAGCTGTTGTGTAGCCACCACAGAGCGATAGAAAACGTATCGAGACTCCTGTGGGTCACGCCCTGCAGGAAGCGGGCTGCGAAGGTCATTAGACGCTTCCAGACTCCAGCTTGTAGCACCTGCGTCACAGAGTAGTATTACTCGAAGGCGAGGGACGTTGCGATGTATCCAACATCGTGCTGTAGGGCGACGTGACGGGGGAGGGTCTGGAGACAGGTCAAGATGAATGTCCTTGAGTCCGGGCTGAAGAGGTATACTGGTGACTCTCCCTCATGTCCTCCTTGTGCTCCCAAATCGGCTGCAACTGAGGACAAACTGCAGCTGTTCCCAGCGCTAACCTCTCGATTCCTTTACTGGCAAAAAAGAGAAGGTCTTGGGATATCAGATACAGAATGGAGACTCGAAATCTTGAATGAATCGGACCGAAGGGCCGGGACCCCCAGATTCTGAGTCTAGCCAACAACTCAGGAGCGAGCCTGAATGTTGCCTTCCCCTCTTCCTTAGAAAGGGGGAAGTCGTAAGAGACCAAGAAGATTGCTTACACACTGGCCGTGGCCAAAGTGAGCAGGAGACCCAAGGCGGAATACAATCCGAGGCCTGTCGTAAAGGGTCTTGAGAAGATCTCTTAAAGGACTAAAAGTCCGAGCCATGCTCCAAGTTGGAGGTCTTCCTCCGACTAGGGCAGGGACGATCGTAGCTTCGCATGAGCGAGGATAGATCCAGCGGGCAGGAAAAAGTTATTCCTTTAAGCCTGAAGGTCAGGGAAAGGCTGAGCGACAGGCTTCATTGCCGAGAGCGGAAAGGAGTTTCCTCCCGCCGAAAGGCAATAAGACCGTTATTGCTGTAGAAGAGGCCTCAAGGGAAGAGGTATATCTCCCACGACACCAACCACCTTAGACTCTTCACTTTGCCTGGGAGACCCCTGTGGATGACTATCGCAGATGACGCGACCTCCGTACCGCGACTGTAGCGGGTTGTCTCTTCTTGAGGAGGAGGCGTAGTGTCTCCAGGCATGAAGCTAAAGCGACGCCCCGGTTCGGGAGAGATGTCGCACTGTGGTTGCTTGAGTAGTCTGCGCCGTGGGAGAAGCTCTCCCGGGAGTTCCGTCAGGGGAAGCAGAGGGTCCAGAAACCGTTCTGCGCATAGTCCCAGTGAAGCTCTCCCATTGAAAGGTTGACAGACAACTTGGTCTTGTTGAGACCCATTCTCCACAAACAAAAAGGAGGGAAGACGCAGGCGTCGAAGTTGTCCCACCATCACCAGAATGCATCTTGCCAGAGTCTCGGGGTCTGAGACTGGGGGGAAGAATAGCAGAAGCTTGAGGTTCCAAGCTGTTGCGATCAGGTCCCCCAGACCAGTACTTGCTGGTTACCCAAGGTCAAAGACCCCCAGGTACACTCTCTCTACGAGGCTCTGCTCGGATAGTCTGAGAGAACATTCCCCTGCCTGGAATGAGAGAGCCGATGGTGGTATTGAGAGAATCTCAATCATCCCGGTATCTCTACTGCAAGATGTGAAGGTGTGAAAATGCGTCCCCTGCTGGTTAGAATACGCCAGAATCATGAAGTCGACGCGCACGGGGCGACTCGGCAGGAGCTGTAGGATCTGTAGAGGGGCCAGACTACGGCCCCTAAGCCTGCCTGAATGATGGAGAGGTATCCTTCAGGTCTTGACCATAGGCCTGGACCGGAACATGCCCCCCCCTTTCCTTTGACGAGTCCGAGAACAGCATCAAGAATGTGGGGAAAGGACGAGAATATCCACTACCATCAAGAGGCTCCATAGGTCAACACCCATTGCAGGTCTAATAGATCCGCTGGTCCCATAGGGGCCAGGAAGTCCGGTTAAAACATTGCCTGAAGCCACCGGAACTTGGATCGCCCCACATGGAACTTATCCTGAGGCGACCGTTCGGACTATAGACGGGTCAATGAGGAAAGGAGAACTAGGAAACGTTCCAAGGTAGGGCTGAAAGCTCTGCTTGACTGAGAACAGGTACTGCGACTCTCCTCAGTCTTGCCACAGTCAACCGAAAGGAAGGCTCGGAGGATGTGGTAACAGAATCTGGCGTCCCCAGGTGGTCACCCATCCAAGTACCGACGTTGCTTAACCTCGCTGGACGGACGAGACGCGGGATTTCCAACGTGGTAAGGCCGTTGACTCAATATCATGGCCAGATACTCCAGATGTTGAGGCAGAGGAAGAGAAGGCTCCAAGCAAAATACCATGAGCCCACACTCATGGTAAGCATCCGGAAGCTTGTCCCGGCGCTGAAGAAGGTCGAACCCGAGCCTACCGGAGTTGACCAGCCCTCCAAACAGCAGAGGAGGCGGAAGCCTGCACCTGAGCGGCCAAGAGGAAGGCAGGGAGAGTTCTCTGGGGAAACAAACCTGCTATGCCACGGCGGGATAGCCACACTGCATCATAAGCAGGAATACTTGCAGTCTAGGCTGAATTCGACGAGCACCCTGGAAGATGGATGGAATGGAAACTGAAAGTACCCGTCCTTCCGATCCAGGGTTTAAGGAGTCCTGTCGCCTCGTTACCGGTCTGATCGATTCTGCTGGTCTACGCTGGCCGAAGTTTGTTCGACAAACTTGATCAGGGCTGAGAGGTCGACTAAGGACATCCCCTCTCAGATCCTTTCTTACAAGAAAGGATCGACTGAGGAGGCCGGGGGTGAAGCCGTCGATGATCCTAAGGAAGACCTTCGCCTAAGGTATGGATCATTCTGCCCAACCGGGCAACTCTGCTGACGCTATGGCATAGAGGTTCAGAGACACTGAATTCGCTGACAGAGACGGCAGTCGCGATATCCCTGGCTGATCACAGAGATTGTGCGGGAATGGGCATCGGGAAGCTGTCATTCGGATGAGTAACCTTAAGCATCCTCCCAGAGAAAAACCTGCAATCCTAGAGTTCGTGAACTCCTTTTAGGACTATGCCACCCCGGGGGAGTCTCCCGTGCCATCTGTTCTTGACAGGAGGAAACTGCAATTGGACACCTTGTCCCAGTTGTCGTAGCCGATAACTTAGGCCGACGTGGTTGAAAGAAAAGGGCGCTGGAGCCCTGCAGAGTCTGGAAGAAAGCGCCTTGGAGGAGTGAAACCGGAAGTCGATTTCCTTCGCACAGCCGCTGTCTAAGTCTCTGTCCTTGGGCACAAACAAACTCTTCTCAAGGATGGAAGGGTGTCCGAGGTCGTCGACCTCAACAGATGAGACACCCGACGGAAGCCCTCAGTCAGCGCGTCCAGATGGTACAACATCGAGCTTGTCCGCAAGTTAGATACTTAACGACGAAAGGCCAAGGTGCCTGAGCTCGAGAGGAGGAAAGTACCCATGCTCTTCCTGTAGCTTCCTTGAACCAAACCTCGGGCCGTAACCGAGGAGGGAAAGAACATGGTAAGCTCCCAGAGGAAGGGGTAAGCAGTCACCCCTTGTCCGATGGAGAAATCTCGAACGGAAAGCCCCCCCGCCAAAAATCCTTCCAGGGAATGACGGGGAAGGGCTAACCCAGGTTCAGGAAAGAGGAGTGTTGCTCAGATCTCCCTTAAGTTTCTCTTATTCTTGCAAGTGCCATGCTCTGCGTTTACGGTGTGAGGCCGTGTTCTGGAAATACGCTCCAGAAGAACTCGCCAGGCTGGCCATGCTGCGAAAACCCCATTGGGAATCGTGGTTGCAATTGCCCTGGAGCTCGCGCGACGGTAATTCAAAGATTTTCGCGTGGGCGAACGTGGAAGCGCCCATGCGCGGTAACGCAAACGAAGGTGAGCGAAGGAGCGCAGAAGGAGGGCGAGCGTGGTAGGAAGGGCGAGCGTGGTAGGAAGGGCGAGAGCTGGTGGTCGGCGAGCGATAACCCATAGACGAGCAATGGATACTGCAAGAAATAAGCCGACGTTTGTGCGAAGAAACACTGTAGGTTCGCGCGACGGAACACCATCCGTCCGCACGATGGAAAACCGTTGGTTCGCGCGTGGGCGAACATTGGAGAGCATGGGCGCGGACGCGCATGGGCGCGGACGCGCATGAGCGTAGACGTGCAGGCACGTGGGCGTGTGGGCGCGCAGGCGAATGGTCGCGCGGGCGCACAGGCAAGCGGGCGCACAGGCGAGCGGTAGCGCAGGCGAGCGGTAGCGCAGGCGAACGGTCGCGCGCAGGCGAGCGGTCGTGAGGGTGGGCAGGTGGATGAGCGCGAGTCCGAGGTGGCGAACGCAAGCGTTAGCGCGATGGCGAGTAAACGCGCTGCCGCGTGGGCGAGGAAGACCGCTGGCGATATGGATCAACAAGCGATCGGTGGTGAGCTGGTGAGCGCTAACGCGCAGGTTGGCGATGGCGCGTTGTGTTATGCCGACGCGATGGTCGAGCAGCATGCGCAGGTGAGCGATCGTGCGTTGGCGAGCAATATGCGAAGGTGAGCGATCGCGAGCAGCATCTGCAGGAGGGCGATCGCGCGATGGTGATCAGCATGCGCAGATGGGCGGTCGCGCGATGGCGAGCAGCCTCTGCAGGTGGGCGATCGCGTGATGGCTATCAGCCTGCGCAGGGTCGCGCGATGGTGATCAGCATCCGCAGGTGTGCGGTCGCGCGATGGCGATCAGCATCCGCAGTTGAGGGTCGCGCGATGGCGATCAGCATCCGCAGTTGAGGGTCGCGCGATGGCGATCAGCATCCGCAGTTGAGGGTCGCGCGATGGCGATCAGCATCCGCAGTTGAGGGTCGCGCGATGGCGATCAGCATCCGCAGTTGAGGGTCGCGCGATGGCGATCAGCATCCGCAGTTGAGGGTCGCGCGATGGCGATCAGCATCCGCAGTTGAGGGTCGCGCGATGGCGATCAGCATCCGCAGTTGAGGGTCGCGCGATGGCGATCAGCATCCGCAGTTGAGGGTCGCGCGATGGCGATCAGCATCCGCAGTTGAGGGTCGCGCGATGGCGATCAGCATCCGCAGTTGAGGGTCGCGCGATGGCGATCCTCATGCGCAGGTGAGCTAGTAGCTGGCGAACCATGTTCCTTCAGAAGAGTTGGAGAACGTTGGCGTGCCGGCTGTAACACACGCGGGCGATCCGGAGATCGCCGAGAGACAGGTGATCGCTGGCGAGCTGATGATCGCTGACGAGCAGAAGGCTACGCGTGGAAGCCTGCGTATAGAAGAAGAGTCCTTGACCCCGACCTGAACCGAAGTTCTAGATCGCGAGGATGAACGTGGGCGCACAGGGCGCGTAACAGGAACCAACAGGAACAGCAGGGATGATCATCATGAAAGCGCTGACGAACAGGAGAGCGCTGATGAGCAGAAGAGCGCCTGTGCGCTAACACTGAGCAGGAGCAGGAGAGAACACAGCAGAAGGGCGCGCAGGGAAACCCTGACACGCAAGGGAAGAACCCCCGTGGGAGGCAACCCTTTGCCCCGAAGGGATCGTTGTCCGCCGGAAGACTGATGTCCGTCGGAAGACCGCTGTCCGTCGGGAAGACCGTTGTCCGTCGGGAAGACCGTTGTCCGTCGGGAAGACCGTTTACCGTCGGGAAGACCGTTGCCCGTCGGAAGACGAGATCAGACTGCTGTCCATTTGCACCAAAGCGGAAGATCGAGAAAATGATATTTTGATTATAAAATAAATTTTTGAATATACTTACCCGGTGAATATATAATAGCTGACGTCTCGGACGGCTCGACAGAAACACAAAAACTCGCGAGCGATCGCCATGAAGGTTGCGTGTGTGCCCACCAGCGCCGACTATCGGCCAGATACCGCATATACTTGTAAACAGCTCCAGTTCTTCTCATTCTGCTGGGTCTCTATCGGGGAGGAAGGGAGGGCCTTTAATTTATATATTCACCGGGTAAGTATATTCAAAAATTTATTTTATAATCAAAATATCATTTTTAAATATTAAACTTAGCGGGTGAATATATAATAGCTGATTCACACCCATGGTGGTGGGTAGAGACCAGTATTAATACAATAAAGGCGTATATGCTTAGAGTTTTTGACAGTTATATCATAACAAAACCCAAATAAATATAGGTACCTGGTAAGGAAGCTGACTCTGACGATTACTCTGCCTTATTAGTCCGCTTTCCTCATGAAGCCCAGCCTTCCTCTCAGGATGCTGAAAGACTCCCAGGACGACCACCCATACAACAGGACCTCATCAAAACCCTTAATCTGGGCGCTCTCAAGAAACGACATTTGACCCCCCGCCAAATCAAAAAGGATGCGAAAGGCTTCTCAGCCTTCCGTACAACCCAAAACAAGATTAAAAACATTTCAAGAGAAGATTAAAAGGATATTGGAATTAAGGGAATGTAGTGGTAGAACCCTCACCCACTACTGCACTCGCTGCAACGAATGGACCCAGTGTGTAGCAGTCCTCATAAAGAGTCTGGACGTCTTTTAAGTAAAATGAAGCGAACACCGACTTGCTCCTCCAAAAGGTCGCGTCCATAATACTTCGAAGAGACCTCAGATCCACCTCGTAAGGATCTGGTACGAGCTAAATAAAACTTAAGAGCTCTAACTGGGCACAGTACTCTTTCAAGCTCGTTGCCTACGATCTCTGATAGGCAAGGTATATCAAAAGATTTAGGCCAAGGACGAGAAGGCAGTTCATTTTTGGCCAAGAAACCAAGCTGAAGCAAACATGTGGCTTTATCTGTAGAAAAGCCGATGTTTTTACTAAAGGCATGGATCTCACTGACCCTTTTAGCCGAAGCCAAGCACACTAAAAACAGCGTCTTGAGGGTGAGATCCTTCAGGGAGGCTGAATGTAATGGCTCAAACCTGTCGGACATTAGGAACCTTAGGACCACGTCTAAGTTCCATCCAGGAGTTGCCATACGACGCTCCTTAGAGGTCTCGAAGGACTTAAGGAGATCTTGGAGATCTTTATTATTGGACAGATCTAAGCCTCTATGTCTGAACACAGAAGCCAACATGCTCCTGTAGCCCTTAATAGTGGGAGCAGAGAGGGAGCGAACATTTATCAGATGCAGGAGAAAGTCTGCAATTTGGGCTACAGAGGTACAGGAAGAGGAAATGGATGATGACTTACACCAGTCTCTAAAGACTTCCCACTTCGACTGGTAGACCTTGATGGTAGATGCTCTCTTAGCTCTCGCAATCGCTCTGGCTGCCTCCTTCGAAAATCCTCGAGCTCTTGAGAGTCTTTCGATAGTCTGAAGGCAGTCAGACGAAGCGCGGGGAGGCTTTGATGAAGACTCCTTACGTGGGGCTGCCGTAAGAGATCCATCCTTAAAGGTAGACTCCTTGGAACGTCTACCAGCCATTGAAGTACCTCTGTGAACCACTCTCTCGCGGGCCAGAGGGGAGCAACCAACGTCAACCTTGTCCCTTCGTGAGAGGCGAACTTCTGCAGTACCTTGTTGATGATCTTGAACGGCGGGAATGCGTACGCGTCCAGGTGAGACCAGTCCAGTAGAAAAGCATCTATGTGGGCCGCCTCTGGATCTGGGACTGGAGAGCAATAGGTCGGGAGCCTTTTGGTCAACGAGGTGGCAAAGAGGTCTATGGTGGGTTGGCCCCAAGTCACCCAAAGACTCTTGCACACGTCCTTGTGGAGGGTCCATTCTGTGGGGATCACCTGACCTCTCCGACTGAGACAGTCCGCCAAGACGTTCAAGTCCCCCTGGATGAATCTTGTCAACAGGGAGATGCCTCGATCTTTTGACCAGATGAGGAGGTCCCTTGCGATGACGAACAGTGTGTGGGAGTGAGTGCCTCCTTGCTTGGAGATGTACGCCAAGGCTGTGGTGTTGTCCGAATTGACTTCTACCACTTTGTTTCGTAGAAGGCTCTCGAAACTCGTTAAGGCCAAGTGAACCGCCAACAGCTCCTTGCAGTTGATGTGCATGCTCCTCTGATCCGACGTCCAATCCTCTGATCCGACGTCCAAAGACCCAAACATTCCAGACCGTCCAGAGTCGCTCCCCAACCCAAATCCGACGCGTCTGAGAACAACACGTGGTTTGGGTTCTTGACCGCCAGGGACAGACCCTCTCGCAGACTTATGTTGCTGTCCCACCAGTTCAGGCACGTTTTTACTGGCTCGGAGATTGGGATTGACACAGCTTCCAAAGTCTTGCTCTTGTTCCAATGGAAGTCTAGATGGAACTGGAGAGGGCGAAGGTGAAGTCTCCCTAGTGAGATAAATTGCTCCAGGGATGACAGAGTCCCTAAGAGGCTCATCCAACTTCTCACTGAGCAACGGTCTTTTTTCAGCATGAGGCGGACTTTGAGCAGGGCTTGCTCTATCCTGGTGGCAGACGGAAAAGCCCGAAAAACTAGACTGCGAATCTCCATCCCCAAATAGAGAATCGTCTGGGAGGGATTCAGTTGAGACTTTTCTAAGTTCACCAACAGTCCCAACTCCTTTGCCAGACCCAACGTCCATTGAAGGTCCTGCAGACAGCGATGACTGGACGATGCTCTGAGAAGCTAGTCGTCCAGGTACAGGGAGGCTCGAATTCCCGATAAATGAAGGAATTTTGCCACATTCCTCATGAGCCTCGTAAACACGAGAGGAGCTGGGCTGAGGCCGAAGCACAGTGCTCGGAACTGGTACACCACATTCCTGTAAACAAACCTCAGATACGGTTGAGAATCTGGGTGTATAGGAATGTGGAAGTACGCATCCTGCAGGTCGAGAGAGACCATCCAGTCTCCCTCTCTGACCGCTGCTAGGACGGACTTCGTGGTCTCCATCGTAAATTTTGTTTTTACAACAAAAACGTTGAGCGCACTGACGTCCAGCACTGGCCTCCAACCTCCTGTATGCTTTGGGACTAGGAAGAGACGGTTGTAAAATCCCGGTGATTGAAGGTCCGAGACTTTCACCACCGCTCCCTTCTCTAGCAACAGAGAAACCTGCTGATGTAGAGCTTGTCTCCTTAACTCCTTTCGATACCTGGGAGAGAGGTCTAAAGGAACTGTTACTAGGAGGTCTGCGTACAAAAGGTATTTTGTACCCCTCCTTGAGCAACAACAGAGACTCTTGGTCTGCACCCCTCTTCTCCCAGGCCTGCCAGAAGCTGTTCAGTCTGGCCCCTACCGCTGTCTGAGGACGTGGGCAGTCAGACTCTGCCACGGGAGGACTTGGATCCTCTCCTCTTGCCTCTTTTACCGTCGGCACGAGCGCCTCCCCTGCTGGGGGCTCTGCCACGAAAGGGCGGGATAAACCTAGTCGCTGGGGTATCGATCTTGGGTCTCACGACATAAGACGATGAAGGAGCACCCTTACGAGCCGAAGTAGCCATCAGGTCGTGTGTATCCTTCTGCACCAGCGAAGCCGCAATATCCTTGATCAACTGTTGAGGAAACAAGGCAGATGACAAGGGGGCAAAGAGAAGCTCCGACCTTTGACAGGGAGTTACTCCTGCCGAAAGGAACGAGCAAAGAGTCTCCCTCTTCTTCAGGACTCCAGCCGTAAAGGTAGCGGCGAGCTCATTGGAGCCATCACGGATGGCTTTGTCCATGCAGGACATAATAAGCACGGAAACATACTGGTCGGCCGACGAGATCTTCCTGCTTAATGCTCCTAGAGACCAATCTAAGAAGTTAAAAACTTCAAAGGCCCTGTAAACCCCTTTAAGGAGATGGTCAAGGTCCGAGGAGGACCAATAAACTTTAGAGCGTCTCATGGCCAGGCGACGGGGAGAGTCTACGAGGCTTGAGAAGTCTCCCTGGGCAGAGGCAGGAACTCCCAAGCCGAGAACTTCTCCCGTGTCATACCAGACGCTCGCTCTAGAAGCTAGTTTAAAAGGAGGGAAAGCAAAGGCCGTCTTCCCCAAACTCCTCCTGGTAATCAACCAGTCGCCTAGCAAACGTAAAGCCCTCTTAGAAGAGCGAGAGAGCACTAGCTTAGTAAAAGAAGGCTTCGAAGCAGCTCAGCCTAGCGCAAACTCTGACGGAGGCGAACGAGGAGCAGAAGTTACAAAATGGTCTGGGAAAAGATCCTTAAAAATCATCATGATTTTCTTAAATTCCATAGAGGGTTGAGCAGCTTTAGGCTCTTCTCCGTCTGATAAAATGCCCAAAGGAATATCAGTAGGCGGAGGATCAGCAACTTCCTCATCTGAAGGAACCTCGTCCGACAATTGTCGAGTCTCATGAAAAGGAGAGACCTGCCGCGGCGGCAATGCTTGACAGGCAATGTCCACAAGCAAAGGAGCCGCAGTAGCAGTCGAGGAAGCGACGTCATGCCGCTGCTGAAAGGACTGAAAACCTTGCGACTGACCAACAACAACAACAGGAGTTGATGGACGCTCGACGTCACGTCGGAACTGCCTTGACTGCCTAGACTGAGCAGTCAAAACAACCTTTGACTGCGGTGCTTGACGCTCAACGTCAAGTCGAGGCAACTGAGCTGGTTGGCGAACGTCCTGAACGTCAACACGAGGCTGCGGCAGCGGCTGAAAGTCAACACGGGACTGCAGCGAGTGAGGATCCATGTCACGTGACTGACGTGACAAACTACCGACATCACGTTTCATAACGTCAAAAGGACGAGTAAAAGCTCGTTTGGGCGGCTGACGGCCAGAGTCTCGATCAGCGTAACGGCGAGGATCATCGTGAACCTGCTCAACGGTATACTCCTCCATAAGGGAGGCAAGCTTAGTCTGCATATCCTGCAGGACAACACATTTAGGATCAACGGGAGTCGGAACGGGCCGAGACGATGGTAACGTCTGTGTCGGCAAAACATTGCCTTTACTGAGACTCTCGGAGCCCGTGTTACGCTTACGTTTAATAGGCGAACAGTCTTCCGACGACTGCAAAGGGTCAGAGCTGTCCCAATGGCTACAGCCAGGACGCTGGACCTGTCCTGAAGGGACTGACTTCCGCTTCAAGGGTCTAGAAACCTTGCGCCAAGGTTTCTTTTGCGAAAAGCCTTCGGATGACGAGGAGAAAACAGCCTCGCTCGTCTTATGGTAGGGGCGATCTTGACGAGAAACGCCCGATACCAAAGAGGGAACGTCTGTACGTTGGTTAAAGCCTCTCGTCCCCTTAAGTCCTACGACATTACATCTCCCTGGTGCAGGGGAGCCTGAAAGAGGTCTCGGACTAGGGGAGCGACAAGCACGAACAGACGAACCCTCGGTCGCAACACTAAATACACTTTGCGCACTTATCACTTTATCACTACGATTTTCTGATTTGGCACTCTGACACTTCAATAAATTCACATCTGACATGAGTTGGTTACGGTCCGATGCTAAGGACTCAACTTTCTCGCCTAATGCTTGAATGGCAAGAAACATATCCCGCATGGACGGTTCATGAGTGCTAGTAGAGGGTTCAGGAACAACTACTACAGGGGAAGGATTAGGTTCAGGGGCATGGGAGGAGGAAAATTCCAACGACCTAGAGGAGCTTCTCCTCACCCTATCTCTCTCCAGCTTACGAGAATATTTATCAAATTCAATCCAGTCGAATTCCGACAAGACCACGCACTCATCACACCGATCTCCTAATTGGCAGGTTTTACCCCGGCAATTAGAACACACGGTATGTGGGTCGAGAGAGGCTTGGGAAGACGTTTGTTACAATCCCTAGCATTACATTTGCGAAATTTAGGTCCAGGGATAGGAGAAGGGTCAGCCATATTGAACAGTCAAAGAAAATCCAAAACAAATCCAAAGTCATTAATAATAAACACTAGCCAAAAAAGGGTTCAAGAGTTTTAATTGAAGAGAAAAACACCCGTCACAGCGAAAGCTCAAAACAACCAAAATGAAGTACTTCACCAAAAATGACGAAAACTCAAGGTCAACAGCGAGCGGAATCAACTTGTCGATAAGACCGACAGAGAAGAACTGGAGCTGTTTACAAGTGTATGCGGTATCTGGCCGATAGTCGGCGCTGGTGGGCACACCCGCAACCTTCATGGCGATCGCTCGCGAGTTTTTGTGTTTCTGTCGAGCCGTCCGAGACGTCAGCTATTATATATTCACCGGCTAAGTTTAATATTTAAAAAAGGAGTTGTAGGCTGCAAACGGAGATTCAAAAAGGCGCCTCTTAGCACCCTTATAGGAAGATGAGAGGCCCTTACGACGAGGCGGACGGTGGGCCTTACGGCGAGGGAGGCCAACAGCAACAGCAACAGAAGAAACCTCCGAAGAGGAGTCTCTATGAGTGTACTCTCTCGCGAACGAAAGAGAAACACTTCGTAGAAGAGACTGGTCAGCAGAGACCTAAAAGGAGCAATCCTCCGAAGAGGAGCTCCTGCAGTTGCCCAGCCCCTTGAGCGAAACTGCAGATGTGACCGCTCAGCACCAAGAGCATAGTCGCACGAAAAAAAGGCAAGAGAAGAACCCTCCATAAGGGGAAAAACTCAAGCCTGGACAGGAAAAACTTCCCTCGGGAGGAAAGTTACCTGCCCAAGGAGGCAAGCCTCCTGAGAGTTCTAAAATGAACTGGAGAGCTGTCCGCCGTCACGGGAGTACTTCCAGTAGAAGGAGACACGCCCCTGACGAAAACACAAGGGGGGAGGCAGCAACAGCCGAATCCCCAGGACTCAACAAGACAGCTCACACCGTTGCCATATTACAGAAACGAACTAGATCGGTAACTGTAAAAAAATAAAACAAAAATAACATTAGTACACATTCATTCCCCCGGGAAGGCTCCGAAGAGGAATCCCGAGGGAAAGGAAACAAGAATTACACAACAGGCACGTGCCCTCACAACCACTTACACTCACGGAAGGAGAGCTGTAACCAAAACAAAATTATAACAATTATAATTATGTAACTATGTAATTTAAAAATGAATGAACACTAAAGAAAGAACGAAAACCCCGAAAGGAATCGTTCTACAAAGCTGAAAAATCAACTAATACAATTAGATTCATAAACTAATTGAGACAAACGTACGGCGTAGCAACCCCCCCCCCCCCACACGGAAAGGAAGCTACAAGGGCGTAGTAACACGTAGTAAAAGGGTGAACAACCTCAAGAGGAAACTTACTGATTTCTATACTCAAATATGTATACAAACATGAAAACATGTTTACATATATATTGAGTAAATGAAAAGTAAGCGATTAAGTAAAGACAAAACAAACAATGGCTGCCAAAAGAGGACCAAGACAGAGACGTCTGTCACAGTCCGAGCCAAAAGTGAAAGTGGGCATTCATCTGTCTGTGAGGGAGGGGAGGGGTAGCTAGCTACCACTCCCCTAACCCCCCCCCCCCCCCCGCTAACTAGCGCGGGGGTAATACACCCTCGTTAAATTCTAATGGCTCGCCATTTCAGCTGCGCTAAAAGGTAAACCCTGTGTAAATAGCGTGGTTTGTATTTCGGTTACGGAACAAAGAAGGTTTTGGGATATCAGATACAGAATGGAGACTCGAAATCTTGAAGGAATTGGACCGAAGGGCCGGGACCCCAAGATTCTGAGTCTAGCCAACAACTCAAGAGCGAACCTGAATGTTGCCTCCCCCTCCTCCTTAGAAAGGGCAGAGTCGTACGAGACCAAGAAGATTGCTTACACACTGGCCGCGGCCAGAGTGAGCAGGAGACCCAAGACGGAATACAATCCGAGGCCTGTCGTAAAGGGTCTTGAGAAGATCTCTTAAGGGACTAAAAAGTCCGAGCCATGCTCCAAGTTGGAGGTCTCACTCCGACTAGGGCAGGGACGATTTTGCATGAGCGAGGAAAGATCCAGCGGGAAGGAAAAGTTATTCCTTTAAGCCTGAAGGTCAGGGAAAGGCTGAGCGACAGGCTTCATTGCCGAGAGCGGAAAGGAGTTTCCTCCCGCCGAAAGGCAATAAGACCGTTATTGCTGGAGAAGAGGCCTCAAGGGAAGAGGTATATCTCCCACGGCACCAACCACCGAAGACTCTTCACTTCGCCTGGAAGACCCCTGCAGATGACTATCGCAGATGACGCAACCTCCGTCCCGCGACTGTAGCGGGTTGTCTCTTCTTGAGGAGGAGGCGTAGTGTCTCCAGGCATGAAGCCGAAGCGACGCCCCGGTTCGTGAAAGATGTTGCAGTGTGGTTGTTTGAGTAGTCTGTGCCGTGTGAGAAGCTCTCCCGGGAGTTCCGTCAGGGGAAGCAGAGGGTCCAGAAACCGTTCTGCGCATAGTCCCAGTGAAGCTCTCCCATTGAAAGGTTGACAGACAACCTGGTCTTGTTGAGACCCATTCTCCACAAACAAAAAGGAGGGAAGACGCAGGCGTCGAAGTTGTCCCACCATCACCAGAATGCATCTTGCCAGAGTCTCGGGAGAAGAACAGTGGAAGCTTGAGGTTCCAAGCTGTCGCAATCAGGTCCCCCAGACCAGGACTTGCTGGTTACTCAAGGCCAAAGATCCCCAGGTACACTCTCTCTACGAGGCTCTGCTCGGATAGTCGGAGAGAACATTCCTCTGCCTGGAATGAGAGAGCCGATGGTGGTATTGAGAGTATCTCAATCATCTCGGTATCTCTACTGCAAGATGTGGAGGTGTGAAAATGCGTCCCCTGCTGGTTAGAATACGCCAGAATCATGAAGTCGACGCGCACGGGGCGACTCGGCAGGAGCTGTAGGATCTGTAGAGGGGCCAGACTACGGCCCCTAAGCCTGCCTGAATGATGGAGAGGTATCCTTCAGGTCCTGACCATAGGCCTGGACCGGAACATGCCCCCCCCCCTCCTTTTCTTTGACGAGTCCGAGAACAGCATCAAGAATGTGGGGAAAGGACGAGAATATCCACGCCCATCAAGAGGTTCCATAGGTCAACACCCATTGCAGGTCTAATAGTTCCGCTGGTCCCATAGGGGCCAGGAAGTCCGGTTAATCGTTGCCTGAAACCACCGGAACTTGGACCGGCCCACATGGAACTTACCCTGAGGCGACCGTTCGGAACTATAGACGGGTCAATGAGGAAAGGAGAACCAGGAAACGTTCCAAGGTAGGGCTGAAAGCTCTGCTTGACCGAGAATAGATACTGCGACTCTCCTCAGCCTTCCCACAGTCAACTGAAGGGAAGGCTCGGAGGAGGTGGCAACAGAATCTGGCGTCCCCAGGTGGTCACCCATCCAAGTACCGACCAGAACCGACATTGCTTAACGTCGCTGGACGGACGAGAAGCGGGGTTTCCAACGTGGTAAGGCCGTTGACTCAATATCATGGCCAGATACTCCAGATGTTGAGGCAGAAGAGAGAAGGCTCCTAGCAAAATACCATGAACCCACACTCATGGTAAGCATCCGGAAGCTTGTCCCGGCGCTGAAGAAGGTCAAACCCGAGCCTACTGGAGTTGACCAGCCCTCCAAAAAGCGAAGGAGGCGGAAGCCTGCACCT
Organism: Palaemon carinicauda; assembly: GCF_036898095.1. Classification (NCBI taxonomy): domain Eukaryota; kingdom Metazoa; phylum Arthropoda; class Malacostraca; order Decapoda; family Palaemonidae; genus Palaemon; species Palaemon carinicauda. Next base: position 157,479 of record NW_027170790.1, read on the forward strand.
GAGCGGCCATGAGGAAAGCAGGGAGAGTTCTCTGGGGAAAAAAACCTGCGATGCCACGGCGGGATAGCCACACTGCATCATAAGCAGGAATACTTGCAGTCTAGGCTGAATTCCACGAGCTCCCTGGAAGATGGATGGAATGGAAACTGAAAGTACCCGTCCTTCCGATCCAGGGTTTAAGGAGTCCTGTCGCCTCGTTACCAGTCTGATCGATTCGGCTGTTCTACGCTGGACGAAGTTTGTTCGACAAACTTGATCAGGGCTGAGAGGTCGACTACGGAACTCCCGACTCAGATACTTCCTTCCAAGAAAGGATCGACTGAAGAAGCCGGGGGTGAAGCCGTCGATGATCCCATGGAGGACCTTCTCCTAAGGTATGGATCACTCTGCCCAAACGGGCAACTTTTGCCGACCCTATGGCATAGAGGTTCAGAGACACTGAATTCGCTGACAGAGACGGCAGGCGCGATATCCTTGGCTGATCACAGAGATCGTGCGGGAATGGGCATCAGAAAGCTGTAATCCGGATGAGAAACCTTAAGCATCCTCCCAGCGAGAAACCTGCAAGGGGGGTGCCAATACTAGAGTTCGTGAACTCTGCCGCTCCCTTTAGGACTATGCCACCCCCCCCGGGGGAGCCTCCCGTGCCATCTGTTCCTGACAGGAGGAAACTGCAATTGGACACCTTGTCTCAGTTGTCGTAGCCGATAACTTAGGCCGACGTGGTTGAAAGAAAAAGGCGCTGGGGCCCTGCAGAGTCTGGAAGAAAGCGCCTTGGAGGAGTGAAAATGGAAGTCGATTTCCTCCGCACAACCGCTGTCTAAGTCTCTGTCCTTGGGCACAAACAAACTCTTCTCAAGGATGGAAGGGTGTCCGAGGTTGTCGACATCCACGGATGAGACACCCGAAAGGAAGCCCTCGGTCAGCGCGTCCAGATGGTCAAACATCGAACTTGCCCGCAAGTTAGATACTTAACGACGAAAGGCCAAGGTGCCTGAGCCCGAGAGGAGGAAAGTACCCATGATCTTCCTGTAGCTTCCTTGAACCAAACCTCGGGCCGTAACCGAGGAGGGAAAGGACCTGGTAAGCCCCCTACACGAGGTGGAGAAGAGGAAGGGGTAGGCAGTCACCCCTTGGCCGATGGAGAAATCTCGAACGGAAAGCCCCCCGCCAAAAATCCTTCCAGGGAATGACGGGGAAGGGCTAACCCAGGTTCTGGAAAGAGGAGTGTTGCTCAGACCTCCCAGAAGATTCTTCCTATTCTTGCAAGTGCCATGCTCTGCGTTTACGGGGTGAGGCCGTGTTCTGGAAATACGCTCCAGAAGAACTCGCCAGGGCTGGCCATGCTGCGAAAACCCCAATGGGAATCGTGGTTGCAATCGCCCTGGAGCTCGCGCGATGGTAAATCAATGATTTGCGCGTGGGCGAACGTGGAAGCGCCCATGCGCGGTCACGCAGGAACGCAAACGAAGGTGAGTGAAGGAGCGCAGAAGGAGGGCGAGCGTGGTAGGAAGGGCGAGAGCTGGTGGTCGGCGAGCGATAACCCATAGACGAGCAATGGACACTGAAAGAATTAAGCCGATGTTCGTGCGAAGAAACACTGTAGGTTTGTGCGATGGGACACCGTCGGTTCGCGCGACGGAACACCGTCGGTTCGCGCGACGGAAACCCGTCCGTTCGCGCGACGGAAACCCGTCCGTTCGCGCGACGGAAACCCGTCCGTTCGCGGGCGAACCTTGGAGAGCATGTGCGCGGACGCGCAGGCGAGCGGTCGCGCGGGCGAGTGGGCGCAAGGGTGGGTAGGTGAATGAGCGCGTGTCCGAGGCGGCGAACGCAAGCGCTGGCAAGATGGCGTGGAAACGCGCTGCCGCGTGGGTGAGGAAGACCGCTGGCGATGTGGATCAACAGGCGATCGGTGGTGAGCTGGTGAGCGCTGACACGCAGGTGGGCGATGGCGCGTCGGCGAGCGGTGGTGCGTTAACAAAACGCTAGCGAGCAGATGAAGAATCGCGCGGGTGCGTAGGCGGTTGCCAACGCGAGAGAGAGTAGTGATGGTTAGCGCGCATCGCGCTAACAGAAGGCGCGCAGGTGCATCAGGAAGGTGAGCGCTGAAGCCAGCTGTTAATCAGGCGATCCTAGATGGTCAGAAAACCGTTGGCGACGATTGGTGCGTGGCAAAGAAGGGCGCGCAGATGTGCGCTGGCGCATAGGACAGAAGAAAAGGCGAGCGCTGGCGAGCAGGAGGAAGATCTCCGGCAAGACTCAGCTACCGGAGATCGTGGTCCACAGCAGGCGAGCGCTAGATCGCTACTGATGGTGGTCAGGGGAACTGACACGCGTGGCGATCGTTGACGCGTAGGAGATCGCTGGCGAGCAGGTGAACGTTGACGCGTCTAAGGTCGCTGGCGAGCTGATGATCGCTGACGAGCAGAAGGCAACGCGTGGAAGCCTGCGCATAGAAGAAGAGTCCTTGACCCAGACCTGAACCGAAGTTCTAGATCGCGAGGGCGAACGTGGGAGCACAGGGCGCGTAACAGGAACCAACAGGAACAGCAGAGATGATCATCATGAGAGCGCTGACGAACAGGAGAGCGCTGGCGAACAGGAGAGCGCTAGCGATCAGGAAGCGCTGATGAGCAGGAGAGCGCCTGTGCGCTAACACTGAGCAGGAGCAGCAGCAGGAGCGAACACAGCAGAAGGGCGCGCAGGGGAACCCTGACACGCAAGGGAAGAACCCCCGTGGGAGGCAACCCTTTGCCCCGAAGGGATCGTTGTCCGTTGGGAGACAGATGTCCATCGGAAGACCGTTGCCTGTCCGCCGGGAGACTGATGTCCGATGGAAGACCGTTGCCCGTCGGAAGACGAGATCAGACTGCTGTCCATCTGCACCAGGGCGGAAGATCAAGAAGAAGGAGTTGTAGGCTGCAAACGGAGATTCAAAAAGGCGCCTCTTAGCACCCTTATAGGGAGATGAGAGGCCCTTACGACAAGGCGGACGGTGAGCCTTACGGCGAAGGAGGCCAACAGCAACAGCAGCAGAAGAAATCTGCGAAGAGGAGTCTCTATAAGTGTACTCTCTCGCGAACGAAAGAGAAACACTTCGTAGAAGAGACTGGTCAGCCAGTGACCTAAAAGGAGCAATCTTCCGAAGAGGGGCTCCTGCAGTTGCCCAGCCCCTTGAGCGAAACTGCAGGTGTGACCGCTCAGCACCAAGAGCATAGTCGCACGAAAAAAAGGCAAGAGAAGAACCCCCCCAAAGGGAGAAAAACTCAAGCCTGGACAGGAAAAACTTCCCTCGGAAGGAAAGTTACCCACCCAAGGAGGCAAGCCTCCTGAGAGTTCTAAAATGAACTGGAGAGCTGTCAATCGTCACGGGAGTACTTCCAATAAAAGGAGACACGCCCCTGACGAAAATCCAAAGGGGAGGCAGCAACAGCCGAATCCCCAGGCCTCCACAAGACAGCTCACACCGTTGCCATATTACAGAAACGAACTAGATCGGTAACTGTAAAAAAAAAAAATAAAACAAAAATCATTAGTACACATTCATTCCCCCGGGAAGGCTCCGAAGAGGAATCCTGAGGGAAAGGAAACAAGAATTACACAACAGGCACGTGCCCTCACAACCACTTACACTCACGGAAGGAGAGCTGTAACCAAAACAGAGTTATAACAATTATAATTATGAAACTATGTAATTATGTAATTAAAAAATGAATGAACACTAAAGAAGGAACGAAAACCCCGAAAAGAATCGTTCTACAAGCTGAAAAAAATAACAACTACAATTAGATTCATAAACTAATTGAGACAAACGTACGGCGTAGCAACCCCCCCACACGGAAAGGAAGCTTCAAGGGCGTAGTAACACGTAGTAAAAGGGTGAACGACCTCAAGAGAGAGAGAGAGAGAAAGACCTAAGTCAAACTCGATCGCCACCCATTAAATTACGCCGTGGATGCCTAACTGCCGAGGACTCCACGTAGATATCGAACACTACACACACAACTCTGAAAAGGAAACTTACTGATTTCTATACTCAAATATATATTCAAACATGAAAACATGTTTACATATATATTGAGTAAAAGAAAAGTAAGCGATTAAGTAAAGACAAAACAAACAATGGCTGCCAAGAGAGGACCAAGACAGAGACGTCTGTCACAGTCCGAGCCAAAAGTGAAAGTGAGCATTCATCTGTGTGAGGGGGGGGAGGGGTGGCTAGCTACCACTCCCCTACCCCCCTGCTAACTAGCGCGGGGGTAATACACCCTCGTTAAATTCTAATGGCTCGCCATTTCAGCTGTGCTAAAAGGTAAACCCAATGTAAATAGCTAAGGTTTGTATTTCGGTTACGGAACAATTATCAATTTCATTATGATATCAACGGCAGATTTATTTACATCACAATAGATTCCCTAAAGTCACTAATTTTACCAGACACATAAAGAGGAAGAAGGATAGCAAGAGCCATGGCTAAAACAAAGGACACTGCCAATCACAAAAACATCCTTGCATATACGGTACCGGTAGTCATGAAAAAAAGGGCGAACATACAGAAGTTGCATCCATAAGAACTATGCGTGTCCCAAGAAGTCCCCTTCTTGAAATAGATACTCCATCATACAGCACTTTGAAAAAAAAACACAAATTTGACAGATAATAATAGAGCATCTTTAGTATTAGAGCATTAAGATAATTGGTCTGTAGAGTTAGACATAATGCTTTCTCTCATCCCTCCCTTCAATTCTAAGCAATTTCAACTTGGGTCTTCCTGATCTACTGAACCTTTCCGTTGGTCGCCCCCAACGCTTTCCAACTTAATCCTTCTTTACTTCTTTCGTCATATGTCCATTTCAAACTCTGAACATCCACGAAATAAAAAAGAATGGCCACGTGTGGGGAGAAAAAGTCAGATCTCGAAGAACTATGGTAAAGCACAAATAGAAATAATACATACGTCATTGAAATCTCATTGACCGAGACGATTTGAAAATCGTTTAAGTCAATGAAGTGGTTCAAATGGAATAAAGTGGCTTAGAACCAATATAACAGCTCAAAAAGCAAGGCAGAAAAGGGGCATTTGATTGCAGAGAATGGAGAGAACTCATTCACTTCAATCCCATAGACTTTATAAACCAGACATTTGAAAAAACTCTGATAAGAATTAAATACCTTTTCCATGTACCACAAGACTTGTGAAGGGGTAAATGTACTTTAAATGCTGCTGCAACTTTTCATTGGAGCTTCTCTTCAAATAGACCTTTCCAAGATGCACCTCGTACACTTCTTCCCCCTCACTGGTGCAGCCACCTCCCATCTGACCCGTGGCGACGAAAGGCAACATGCCCGGAGTTTCCTGTATAGCGTCGTACATCTTCGATGTCATGGCAAAAGGTCCTGAAATTGTCAAAAGGAATTTCAGCACGTAATAGAGTACAGCAATTCAGTAACATACAATGTATAAAATATAGTAACGTATCAAAACACATACAAAACTAAAGAACTGTATTAGCATAATGCATATCAATATCTTCAGAGAAAACATTTTTAAGAAATTTTTTTTTCAAGTACAAACTTTTCATTTGTCAATACTTCAGCCTATTCTTATGTCCAATTCAATTTCAGACATTCCCTCTTTCAGTACACCACATTCTCCTGTCCTCTTGGTGAGGGTAGAAGAGACTCTTTAGCTATGGTAAGCAGCTCTTCTAGGAGAAGGACACTCCAAAATCATACCATTGTTCTCTAGTCTTGGGTAGTACCATAGCCTCTGTACCATAGCCTTCCACAGTCTTGGATTGGAGTTTTCTTGCTTGAGGGTACACTCAGGCATACTGTTCTATCTTATTTCTCTTCCTCTTTTTTTTTCAGTTTTTATGGTTTAGATATGAAAGATATAATTCAATGTTGTTACTGTTCATGAAATACTTAATTCTACTTGTTCATTAATTCTCTTGTAGTTTGTTAATTTCCTTTCCTCACTGAGCTATTTTTCCTTGTAGGAGCACTTGGGCTCATAGCATCTTGCTTTTCCAACCAGGTTTATAGCTTAGCTTGTAATAATAATAACAACAACAGTTGTTGCACGTATTTTCTTTGCACTTCAACCAGATCATTCATGAAGATCATATTAGACTGTGCTCGCTCTCTCTCTCTCTCTCTCTATCCGGAAAACACAGCATGAACTGTCACATTAAGCGCGTCTCTCTCTCTCTCTCTCTCTCTCTCTCTCTCTCTCTCTCTCTCTCTCTCTCTCCGGAAAACACAGCATGAACTGTCACATTAAGCGCGCTAACAATGTCAAATGGGTTTTCTTTCGCAATCCATGGCTACAACTGGTACAGCAAATAGGGAGGGGAGGGGAGGGGAGGGGAAGGGGCAGGGGGAAGCCCCACCCCTCTGACAGGTAGAGCAACCTCCCCTTTGACCTTCGGCCTGGGTGCTTGTGGGGGGGGGGGGGGGGGTTGAGGCAGCTCATGAAACTTCAAGGTCTCCGATTTGTAAAGTTAAGAAAGAATACAAATTACTTTAAAATTTGTGATTTGTTCCTAAATGTAACACAAACCATCAATCTTTTTTATCAATATCATTACTAGCTAAGCTACAATCCTAGTTGGAAAAGCTGGATACTATAAGCCCTAGGAAAAATAGCCCAGCGAGGAAAAGAAAGAAGAAATGGATAGAATCATGTGTCTGAGTGTACCCTCAAGCAAGAGAACTTTAACCCAAGACAGTGGAAGACCATGGTACAGAGGCTATGGCCCTACCCAAGACTAGAGAACAATGTTTGATTTTGGAGTGTCCTTCTCCTAGCGGAGCTGCTTTATCATTGCTAGTCTCTCTTCTACCTTTACCAAGAGCAAAGTAGCCACTGAACAATTACTGTACAGTGCAGTAGTTAACACCTTGAGTAAAGGAAAAATTTTCAGTTATCTTTGTGTTGTTTGGTGTGTGAAGGAGAATGTGTAAGGAATAGGACAGACTATTTGATGATGTAAGGACTGTTTTAAGTGCTACAAACCATTCTTTAGTCTAGAGAATGAGATGGAAATCCATATTTTCTGTGCATTCGGAATGTATGGCAGACAAGGGCTCCAGTATTTTGAACGTTTTTCATGACAATAACCAGCGAAAACTAAGAAGTTTAAAACATATTATCATCAATGACATGAAACATACGAAGAATTACGGTCTCTTTCAGGAAGTGGGAACCTGTTTCTCCCGATAAAGTCTTCTTTTCGGACTCGTCAGGGGGTTAGACAATCAGAGAAGTCTGACTCAAGGGCGAGATATTAGCCGGATACTCAAGATCACACCCAGAGATTTATTCCCCTTCAAGGATTTAAGTCCAAAGGTGCACCACAGCGTCATCACTGAGAACAAACGCCTTGTCCAAGAGTTAAAGAGAGAAAATCTTAAAGAGCAAGTCTGAAGAGAAGCCAATGCCAAATAGCACGTTTGTGTTCTTCAGCGGCAGAGAATCAAAGTGACTGTGTTGTTTGCGGGCAGAAAGGGGGGCTTTCCCACCACTAGCGAGTATCTACCGGCTACTGCCAACAACTCATTGTAAAAGTTTTTAACTGTTAAGTTCCAGCTATGCTTTAATCAATCTCTAATAAAGAACGAAGGTTTGTAAATGTGTAGGAACATCTATGCGTTTCAAACAGTCGTCCTTATCAAAAAAACATTCAAAACACCATGTACGTACCAGCCTAATTGTATAATTAAATCCCTCTTATAAACTTTGTTGTCCCTGAAAGTGATCATCATAAAAAACCAGTTGCAATAATCACAATGATTAACAATAATGAAACACGGTCTAAACACTGGAGCTTTTGTTTGCCAGGACTTTTGGACACACAGAAAACGTGACTTTCCATCCCATTTTCTATTGTCGTTTGAAGCAGCGTTCATCCTATTGCAAATAAACTCCTTACTTAACCCTTTTACCCCCAAAAGGACGTACTGGTACGTTTCACAAAAGCCATCCCTTTACCCCCATGGACGTACCGGTACGTCCTTGCAAAAAAATGCTATAAATTTTTTTTTCCATATTTTTGATAATTTTTTGAGAAAATTCATGCATTTTCCAAGAGAATGAGACCAACCTGACCTCTCTATGACAAAAATTAAGGCTCTTAGAGCAATTTAAAAAAAATATACTGCAAAATGTGCTGGGAAAAAAATAACCCCCTGGGGGTTAAGGGTTGGAAATTTCCAAATAGCCTGGGGGTAAAAGGGTTAATTGAGCTAATGATGTATGGGTTATATGCTCTGAAATAACCATGACCTCATTGTTCCTTCCTATGTTCTGGCAAACAGAACATGTCTCACTATACGCATCAACCCTGTGGGATGGTATTTGGGTGTTATCAATTATAAAAACTTAGATTTGATTACTTCCATTATCATAACCCAGCAATTCATGGTTAAGGGTTTAAATGAACTTGCTAGTAATTTTCTATTGAAATTTGCTAAATAAAATTGTTATGGGAAAATTTATGTTAATATAAATATAAAATGAAACCTAAATGTTCTATAACTTAGCGAATTAAACACTTTTCTTTATTAAATTATGTATCTAAATTAACAGTGGATGCCGACAGTAGGCCATGGGATTCAAAATGCTGTATTTAGAGAGATCTATTATATTATGCAAGTTCCAGAGCCTTTGTATATGAGAGGCCAGTTCCTCTCACGTTCATTAAAGATGGACGTCAACTAACCTAAACTTTCCTCCCTAACCTAACTCACAAACCATGTCCTTACCTACTTATCTAATGGGGGGGGGGGGTGGACTGACGCCCCCTATGCCCCCCACCCCCCTTACACTGCCATACTCTAAGGTAGACATATTAATACATACAGGTGGCCGCTTTCATACATACACCCCCAAGTTCCAATGTCCTAATTGATATTGTACTAAACTATAATAAAACTAAAGGGACAAACTACGCAATTTAAATTACAATTGTGAAAATTGAATTCTGGAGTATATTGTGAATTCACAACCTAAATTCAATTATTTACACCTTCACATTGCATGAAACAATCAAGCACAAGTCATAACTAAGCAAAGGTGATGTTGAGGACCAATGGACACCACAAATCCAATCTTGCTTAGGGTCACCTTAGGGGCTTCAGACGGTCCTGTCATAAAATGAACTTGTACATTAGAAAACGTAATTATGTAACTATAAACATCAATAAAGATATTCATTTGCAATATAAACTTACTTTTGTAGATAATAAAGGAGGAAATAACGAAGAATTTACGAAAATCGAAGAATTAATTTGCCGGCGATTTGAGCAGGCCGCCATGTTTGTTTACATACATCATCAGCTGATTGAACTTTGAAGAAGATTAAAAGTTATCGTACAATGTCAAAACTAATATACGAAACTCGGTATAGAATTGCTTTTCAATTATAATAATTCTTTTATAAAATGTAAAATATGCATATTTTATTAATTTTTCATCAATGAAATATGATATTTTGTTATTTAGGATTTTGAAACTAATTATCTTACGTCTGACAACGAATTCTTGTTATCGTACAAATGTCAAAACTAATAAACGAAACTTGGTATAGAAATACTTTTCAATGATAATAATTCTAATATAAAATGTAGAATATACACATTCTATTAATGTTGCATCAATAAAATTTGATATTGTGTTATTTGGAATTTTGAAACTATTAGTTATCGTACGTTTGACAAAAAACTTTTGACATTTTGATTCTTTTAAAGAAAACGTTTTATGGTAAACTTCGATAGATTTTATTGGACCTTTGTCAATATTTATATTTCATTTTAATTAAACTAAACTTTTCATGATATAATATAATACCATGAATTAATGACTCTGTGCATTTCTAGACCTATGTTTAGCTGAATAAACCCATAGATTTCATGATTGTTCAATTATGTAATGTATTTAAGTGATTAATGGTGTAAAAAAACGAGGCTTAAAAGGCAAATAAAAGTAAACTTATACTGTATGGCTAATAAAAATT
>NW_027170790.1:172500-179075 GCF_036898095.1 Palaemon carinicauda
TCTCTCCTCTCCTCTCTCCTCTCCTCTCCCTCTCTCTCTCTCTCTCTCTCTCTCCCCTCGTTATCATTGTTTTGTTTTAGCACTGTAATATCTTCCAATTTTACCATCTTCATGTCCTCTAATGCTATATATTAGCAGTGTCTTTCCTCTTTCCAAGAAGAGAGAGAGAGAGAGAGAGAGGAGAGAGAGAGAGAGAATAACGCCAAGTATATGATGAAACATGTAAGACCACTTTACTAAAGTGTGTTTACAATAATTCGGATTTACGTACGAGAGAGAGAGAGAGAGAGAGAGAGAGAGAGAGAGAGAGAGAGAGAGAGGAGAGAGAGATGAGAGAGAGAGGAGTGAGAGAGAGAGAGAGAGAGAGAGTGTGTGTGTGTTGGGTCTCGTTGTTGCTTGCAGCTAACAAGGAAACGGCTAATTGTATTCAGTTAAGGTTCATTGAAATCAAGGAAAAATTGCTTCCATTCTAAAGGAAGTACGGTACATCACTGAACACAGTGTGTACATATTTGTATGTGTGTAGATAGATAGATAGATAGATAGATAGATAGATATTTCCATTGACCACAATACAAAATAATCTGAATTTTACAAAAGAATATTTGGTCCCAAATTACAAAATTAAATACAATAGATTTTGTACCATCTCTTATGCAATACTAAATTAATTTCAATTACACATATATTGTACTAAAACTAAAAACAAAACCAATTTAAACTATACGCCATCAACAAGTTCCTGTAATTACAAATTTACACATTATAATAATGTTACATCCAATACAAAGAAAGAAGCTCATGTACAATTTTGCATACTACATCATAATCAGTTCTGGTTACTAGCAAGTCCAAAGCTGTGGTAACGTTATTACGTCTGCCTGATCTGTAACGAAAGTTCACAATTTTCAATGACATTAGTCTCCGTCTGGACTCCACCGCATGAACACAACCTCTCATCCATTGGCAGACGGCCTCTGCCTCTTCTGTTCCACCGACCTGTCTCAACTACCAATGAATGAGCACTTGACCGCATTCTTGTCCATGATACACGTTCTATTTCATTAAGTCTTAATCGGTTTGTATAAATGTCATGAACGACTAAATCTGGGTTAAAAGTTTTATAGGATACAATCCTACTGGAATTGGAGTTCACATTTTCCTTCCTCGATATCATCAGTCTTATCAGAGATAAGGTTTCGTATATACCTCCAACAGAGTCATTATAGCTCATCACTATTCACATGGCATGAATTAAAGGGTCCTCCTCCATATTATTCCTTTCAAGCACAATCTTTTTCAAGAATTTCCTTTGCCTCGATTTCATTAATGCCCTCATCGGCGGAAGTCCCAGTTCTACCATACATAAGTCATTATTAGTAGTTTTCCTGACCCCCAAAAGTTGTTTAATACACCATTTATATTGCTTTTCGATGGGTTTAATATCACCATTTAGCCCATGACTCACGTGAATATAGTATAGTTGACATAATAGCTGTAGAATGATTTCAAACACACAATATTCAGTGTCAAAGCAGAAATATACTTTACATATATTGAAGGCCGTAGAAGGCCGCACTTGATGGTCCAGAAGGCCATATGTGGCCTTGAGCCGCAGGTTCCCCATCCCTGTAGGTCGCTTACAGCAAACCAACCTAGTATGGGTAGCCCTGACTAATACAGCTTTGCTGATCATGGTGTACCAACCGTGTGTCACACAATTGTACATAATTCCATTTGTATATAATATGCTTGTATCTTCGCTCTTCCCTCGCACTCAACGAACATGAAAATTCATGTCTGCTGTTTTGCTCTGAACATTGTCTGTCCTCTCGAACAGGTCATGTCCTGTTGCCTTGAGGTTTTTTATATAAAGAAGAGTGTTCCTTAATAAACAACTCAGTCGTTTCCAATCTGCCTTTGAGTTCACAACTCCTCTCTCGGCCAGGGACGTGCAGAAGGGGGGTGCTAGGGGTGCCCAAGCACCTGCCCCTTTTGCTACTGTATTAAAAGTGCCCTTTTGAGAGGGCACTTATAGACCCGCCGCCTATGCGGCCTATCTGTGTCAATGATAATAATATAATAATAATAATAATGATAATAATAATAATAATAATAATAAAAATAATAATAATAATAATTATTATCATAATTATTGTTGTTATTATTATTATTATTATTATTATTATTATTGTTATTATTATTATTATTATTAACTCTTGGTTGGATTATTCACCTTAGAAAGATGCCATGTTCTGCTTCAGCTGTCCGTCTGTTTTTTAATGAGGAAAAGTACAGGGGCCGAGTAGCTTGGAAATCAGTGGGCATAAGCCGTTGGAGGACAGCTTTAGAGAAAATAAAGGAGCATGCTAGTTCAGAATCTCGCATGATTGGTATTGTTCGATGGGAAGGGTTCCAAAGTCAAGCATTAGATATTGCTGAAGTACAAGCTGCTAGAGAAAAAGAGGAACAGAAATTTTATGTAGGTTGATCTCCATACTCTATACTTGGCAAGACGTTTAGCAAGTATGACAGTGTAGTTAAATTACACCTTGATGTAATTAAAAAAAAAAAACAAGAAATACTGAAAAGACCGAAAGTGTCATTGCTTTCAAATAACATAGGTAATATGCATGGACAAGGATATGATGGGGCAGCAAATATTGAGTGGAATATTACAATGGGTTACAGTCCAGACTCCAAAGACAGAACCCAAAGGCCCTCTATTTACACTGCCATGCACACAGCCTAAATCTAGTAATTAGTCGAAAGTGCAAAATCAAGTATTCAGTTTGTAACTTTTTTTCAGTTTGTGGAAAAACTGTATGCTTTTATTGATAACTCTTCAAAACGGCATGCTGCTTTCATGGAGATCCAGAAAGCAATGTATCCAGAAGACCGCCCACTTGAACTTAAGAAGCTATCAGTCACAAGATGGGCTTGCAGAGAGTCAGCTCTTAGAACCATGAGGAAGGTTATTCCAGCTCTGAAGCAATTTTTATAAGAGATAGTGCAAAAACCTCCTCCTGATGCATCAGCAGGGGATGCCTCAATATTGCTACAAAGTATTAACTTTGAATTTCTTGTTCTGTCTTGAGATTGCCACCCCAGTTTTTTCAAGAAACTGCCTATGCCTCTAATGCCCTACAACAGAAAGACTTTGATTTTGGCTGTCTCCTACAGAATTGTGGATGGAGCGCTACAAAAGTTTGAGAGAATTAAGAAATGATGAGAAGTTTCAGGAGCTTTTACAAATGTTAAAGAGAGAGCTAAATCCATTGGCCATCGACCTCCCCTCTGGAATTCCTGGACAAGGAAGAAGAAGAAAATGGCCCGAAAGATGCAAGTATAGTGCTACATCTGCTACTGAGGACCAGCAATATCAATCCTTGCATGAGTACTACCGTATGAGAGTATTTCATGTTTTTAGATACAATATCACAAGAGCTACACAGAAGATTTAAAGGTGGAGACAACACAACATGGGGTATCCTAAATGCTTTTCATTGTATGACAGTCCAAGATAACTGGAAAGAACCTGTGAATGAAGAGACGTTCTAGTCCATTGCAAAAATTGTGCCAGTTTTATGAGTTAGAAGAAGTAGACAAGCTACGGTTGGAATTAAAGGATCTATTCCTTCATTTCCTTGCCTGCCACAAAACACTGCACCTACAATGCCAACCTGATGAAAGAAAACAATATCCAGGAGATATTGCCACTTATGCTTGAACTCTTTAACAATTTATGCCACTCCTACCCGTCACAACTGCAACAGTGGAAAGGACCTTCTCCAAACCTCGAGCTGGTGAAGACAAAGCTACGCAGCCTGTCCAGTGAGGAGAGATTATCTGTTCTTTTGTTGCTAGCAGTTGAAAAGGATATCACAATAAAGAACAGTGAAGTTATCAGCATATTCAAAGGAATGGCGCACAGAAGGGTTCTCTTATAAATATAAAAAGATAAGATCTGGTTATTAGCCAAGTGTATTAATCATACTGATTGATTTTCCTTGCAGTCATTTATGTAAAAGTAATATATATAATTTTTCTTTTGTTAAATTTCTTAGTTCTACTGGTAGTCAGTACTGTAGATTTTATGTTCATAAAAAATGTTAGCCCACTAGTACCTATGATATCAGTCATGTTTATCTCTTTCTAGAATTGTTAATGGCTATTTTGAATAATTTTGACTGGTACCTATGATATCAGTCATGTTTATCTCTTTCTTGAATTATTAATGGCTATTTCAAATAAATTTGAAAGAATATTGAGCCGGTCTATATTTAGCCTCATTCGTCTCTATATTTTTTGCCCTTTTTTTCACTTGAGCACCTGCCCTGAAAAAGTTCTCTGAACGTCCCTGTGACACACGGTTGGTACAATGGCGATACATAAACTCTTTCATCACGTTTAGGTATCCCCACTCTGAAAGGTATATATATATATAATATATATATATATATATATATATATATATATATATATACATACATATATATATATATATATATATATAGTATATATATATATATATATATATATATAAGTGATTAAAGTACATAGACGTATGCCGATGAAATTTTGATCATGTTTATCAAGAATTTCTATATGATCAGCGAATAAATGACTTTTTTCAAAAAATTGTATTATAATAAATACAAAATTTAATAGAGAGGTCAGATTGCTACTCTGGACTGCAGGGGAGAGGAGAGGCCATCCTGTACCTATATACACTATTTGGATGTCCCCGATTTCCCCAGCAACAACCCCTAAACAACAGCCCCTCCTTTCCCCATCCCTTCCCCACCTCCAGGGGCACCTTGGCTCAATACGTAGTATGAATTTGCAAGTGCCATTTCGTTCTTATTTTGCGCTGCATTCTCTCTCTCTCTCTCTCTCTCTCTCTATCTCTCTCTCTCTCTCTCTCTCTCTCTCCTCTCTCTCTCTCCTCTCTCTCTCTCTCTCTCTCTCGATAATGCAGCGACTATTTAATGCGCTGCCAGCTCATCTAAGAAACATATCAGGAGTGTGCGTAGATGTGTTTAAGAATAAGCTCGATAAATACCTAAGATGCATCCCAGACCATCCAAGACTGGAAGATGCAAAATACACCGGAAGATGCATTAGCAACTCTCTGGTGGATATACGAGGTGCCTCACACGGAGGGGACCTGGGGGAACCCAACATTGAATAAGGCAATAAGGTAATAATGCTCTCATATTATATATATATATTATATATATATATATATAATATATATATATATATAATATATATATATATATATATACATACTAAGGTCTACATTACAGCTCTATTCTCTGACTTGTTTAACAACTTATGACTCTCGAGTGAGAATATGTAAACAAAACTCGTACACATACATACAAAAACTACTGCAAACAAAAGTAAGAAGAATCACATCCTAACTTTAGGGCAATTAATGAATGATTAAATCCTTCATAACATTCGCTACTACACTTTTAAACTATGTCCAAACACGTTCTATCAATGCAATACTGTGCAACATTACTCTTCATATCCGTAGCCCATATAGTATAACAGTACAAAATACATAACAGTGCCCATGAATGAATTCAGTGTGTTTGAAGTCGAAGCTATCATTAAAAAACTCAAGAGATGGAAAGCCCCTGGATACGATGGAATAACTGCTGATATGATATTGGCTGAAATGAAGTGACACAGAGACTACTTATGAGATTATTTTACAGAATGTGGCAGGAATGTGTGATGAATGGGAGCTAGGATTGTTGGTGAAAATAGCAGAGGCATCACACTTAAGTCAGCTTGCCATGAAACTATTTATATGCTCATTCTACAGAGGCTAGAGAGAAAGATTGATCAAGAGCTGAAAGATGAACAAGCGGGATTTACAAAAAAGGTAGAAGTTGCAACTGACCAAAATTTTAATTTTATGACATGTTGTACAGCAATGTGTAGAACATAAGATCTATTGTCGATGGCATTTTTGAACTATGAAAAAGCCTTTGATAGTGTGCATCGGCCAATTTTGTGGAGAGTCCTTCATTATTATGGAGTTCCTCTTAAATATGTAAATTTGATGAAGCATAGTAAGTGCAAAATATGTTAGTGGAGTTCTATCAATTGAATTTCCAGTAGACAGTGGAGTACTCCAAGGGAATGTGTTGTTACCTGTGTTGTTTATCCTCCTTATGGATTTTGTAATGCATAAAACAGTTGGAGATGGTGGAGAAGGATTGGACTGGATTAGTAATAGGAAACTGGCTCACCTAGAGTATGCTGATTACAGCACTGTAATTGTTCAGTGGCTACTTTCCTCTTGGTAAGGGTAGAAGAGACTCTTCAGCTATGGTAAGCAGCTCTTCTAGGAGAAGGACACTTCAAAATCAAATCATTGTTCTCTAGTCTTGGATAGTGCCATAGCCTCTGTACAATGGTCTTCCACTGTCTTGGGTTAAAGTTCTCTTGCTTGAGGGTACACTCGGGCACACTATTCTATCTAATTTCTCTTCCTCTTGTTTGTTATAGTTAATATAAGAAATAATTATTTTAATGTTGTTACTGTTCTTAGA
>NW_027170791.1:0-25022 GCF_036898095.1 Palaemon carinicauda
TAAATACAATACTTATATTGTGACAAAAACCAAGTAAAAACAATATTAGACAGTACTTAGGGTGTTATTATTATTATTAGTATTATTATTATTATTATTATTTTTATCAACCCAAGTTGGAAAAGCAAGATGCTATAAGCCCAAGGGCCCCAACAGGGAAAAATAGTCAATGGGCAATGAGTTGGTAGGTTAGGAGTTAATTCACCCAACAACAGCCAGTATTCGCGGATTCTTGCCTGTCTCTGTTACCTAACCCTGCTAATAAGGAGGGCTGACTGTATTATTATTGATAGCTTGTAAATTCTGTGACATGTGAGCTTAGATTGAAGAATACAATAATCATAATTACAACATGCTGCGACATGCAATACTGAAGTTGAGGAAAATGGGCTGATTGGCAAACAGCGAAATGAAACAAAAACTGGTTTCTAGGTATTGTATACTGTTCAACTCATTATGTATCACACTAAAATTTACACAATAGTACCATAATAATGTGCAGTACTATAGCATTAAACAGATAAAAAAGAGATTTTGACAAAGGAAAAATCTATTTCTGGGGAGATACCTGTGACGCCTGGTGAAAAGGGTCCTTCCTTACACTTTTCTGATATAAATACTTCCAAATATACCAGAGAAAGTTAAAGTATGGAATGCAGAGGTTACTACCCTCGCGCGAACACCAGTGGACGTCGTGTATAAAGCAGGGGCGTGTGAAAACCACTATTCACAGGCTGTCTTCCATTTAGATAATTCCTTCATCAAAGGGAAGGGCCGTAACAGAGGCCCTAGCTACCTTACCTGAGCCACTCTACCGACGCCCGATGCTAGCGCCATCTGATCTACATCCTTCTGTTGGACTTCGTAAGCGTCGTTTTGTTTTTGTGTGCCGCTTGGTTTTCTCTCTGTTTTTGTGAAGTTTCATCATGACCGAGGCTCTCCTTGCTCCTGCACCAATGTTAAGTACCATAGATTGTTTTGACAGACTTTTTAGTACCGGGCTAGTGTTATCTTTTATTTATTTTACTGTTTTTAGTGCGTACGGCTTTGGCCTTCCACGACGATGGCGGCCATTGTTCTTGTTTACGATTTTACGTTTATCTTGTTATGCCCGTTGGTACTCTTGTCATCTTAGGTTCATCATCCTTTATATTCTTTAGGCCTTATGCCATTTATATTATTATATTTTGAACTATTTATATATCTGTCTTGGTACTTTTTATCGCTTACGAGTCCATTGTCTAGTCGAACCAAGAATAGCGTTCGGGGCTTTGTTATAGTTGAGTTATTCCGTTTGGCGATATCATAATTTCGTCAATTTTCACTCTTGTTCGTTCTCGTTTCGCTATTCTTCGTTCGTCTCCTTTTATTGTTTTTTTGTTGGTCATGGACTTTTATATGTATTTTATTTAAGGTTCGTTTTAGTTTTCGTTATACTGTAGTAACCACGAGAGAGAGAGGCTGGAGTTCCCGTTTTCTGTTCATACGGTCACGTGTCTCCCTCTTTCTCTCTCATTTATGTTAGTGTAGTTTGGGGCTAGTGTTTTATATAGGTCCTGTCGTGTGTGTCTTTTGTATTGGTTATTTGGATGGCCCTGAGTCATCATTAGTTCCCCTAGTTCCATCCTCTCTCCGCTACGGCCTTGGGAGCTGGATCTGAACCCCTATCCAACTCCGCCATACCATGAGATGGGAACACGTACCTTTCTGTTATTCTGGTGCACTCCTCCGGCGGGGTTTCGGCCCCTCGGTGGTCACTTGCACTTGACTCCGGCTTCAGCACGCCCCACACGACTTATTCAACCCCCCCCCCCCCGAGGTTTCCTTCAGAGTTCTTACGTAGATCATTCTACTTGTTTATATAATGTAATGGGGGTATTTATTATTTCAAGGACCTACCATCGGATCTCCGGCATCCCCGGAGATCTTCCAATCACTAGTCACTGTTCTTTTGTAATTACTACGAGCTCCGGCTCACTTACTATAGATTACTCCGTCGCACTACGGAGTAGGTTCACTCGTTTATTTATTGTAGTATTTACAACGGAGCTTCGGCCCTCTTTTGTACGAACCTTAGATCTCATAATTATTCTCAGACTCTTTATAACCTCTCTTGTTATATCAGAGTTCCCGAGAGCATACAGACTTATGTCTTCTTTTTTATTACAGAAAGTTCGCTGTGCTGCCAAGGGTTGCTCCGCCTCCTTTAGTGATCCGGTAGGCCACGATGTCTGCCGGTCTCACGCTCATTGTGCCATCCCCTTCGTCCGTGAGCTGAGCCAACCCCCTTACATGGTGTGGTTCCCAGAGGCATGCACGCTGTGTTATGACCTTGCGTCAATCCTGTGGAATGACGATGTGAGTATTTTCAATATTAATTGATAAGGTGAAAACATATTTTGTGTTGAATTACTTTGTTACTTTCTGTAATACAGTGAACCCTCGTTTATCGCGGTAGATAGGTTCCAGACCCGGCCGCGATAGGTGAAAATCCGCGAAGTAGTGACAGCATATTTACCTATTTATTTAACATGTATATTCGGACTTTTAAAACCTTCCCTTGTACGTAGTACTGTTAACAAACCACCCTTTAATGTACAGAACACTTAATGCATGTACTACAGCACCCTAAACTAAAACAGGCACAAATATTAAAGGCGATTTTATATCATGCGTTTCCTAAACACCTAAAAAGCACGATAAAAAATGGCAACCAATGTTTTGTTTACGTTCATCTCTGATCATAATGAAGAAACAAACTCATTTAGTGTACACATATATGTATAGGTTAGTTTTTGCATCGATTATATTGATTATACAGTACTGTATGTTGATTTTTTTATTACCAATGTTTTAGTTTACGTATTTTTCTTAGGACTTCCAAATGAAATGTTTTTCTTTATGACGCCGCCTGAAACGACGGCGTGTACGCTCAGTAAACAACCACGCTCAGAACAAACAAGGCATTTAACGCGCATGATGATAGTGATAAATAATGATACAGTACATACAGTATTTACAGTAAAAGCATTTACAAAATATGTTACCTTACAAATATAAATTATACAGTACTTGTACGTAGCAAAGCAGGAAAACAATTTGAGAGAGAGAGAGAGAGAGAGAGAGAGAGAGAGAGAGAGAGAGAGAGAGAGAGAGAGAGAGAGAGAGAGAGAGAGAGAGAGACAGAGAGAGAGAGAGAGAGAGAGAGATTGTTTTACGTACGTAAATGTAAATTTTAAACAAAAAAAATATGATAGGTTACAACATGTAGACTTTTAAAACCTTCCCTTTAACTTAATGCATACAGTACGTACATTACTAAACTATAAAACAGGTTAAAGTAAAAAATAAAGATTGTTACTGTACTCACCACGAAAGAAGTTGAAGAAAAACTTGAATGGTGATGGCGATGAATTTGCTGCACAGTAGAAATGATGATGATGAAGCTGATGATGTGTTCTACTGTGCAGTCAATGATAGTATTTTACGTCTCTTCAGACGGAGGTGTCTTTTCCTGGGACACCTCTTCAACTTCTTCCTGGGAAACTTCTTCAATTTCTTCCGAAGGCGTACTAGCAGGAGGAACTGGCTCTTTTTTGCGAGGCTGGAAGAACACTGTGATCGGAAGTTGTTGCCGCTGCTTCTTTTTTCGATCCAAGAGCATTTTGTAGGGAGTCATGTCTTCATCGATCTTGTTGCAGAATTGCATCGAGCGAACCATATCCTCGTCCCACTCTTGTAACATTTATTTCGCCTCCTTCATATGGTTGCAGAACTTGGCAAGCCGTTCTAATGTTAAGCCCGTTTCTTCGACATTTTCTTGGGTCTCTTCCTGGGTACCCTCACTCTCTTCCTCACTTGCCGATTTCGTCAGGTCTTCGAGGTCTGCGTCAGTTAGGGGCTGGGAATGGCAGTCCAACAGCTCGTCGACGTCTTCAGTCGTCATGTCGCCAAACCCGTCACCCCCAATTATGGCAGCCAACTGCACAGATTTCCGTATTGCAGAGTGTTGGATTTCCGACGGAGTAAATCCCTTGTCTTCGTAAACAATATCGGGCCACAGCTTCTTCCAGCTCGCATTCACGGTTGCAGGTTTCATCTCTTGAAGTGCCTTTTGAATATTCTGCAGGCACGTGGCTATGGTGTACTGCCGCCAGTACGCCTTCAAGTTGAAATCTTCATCCTCGTCATCTTGGGCAGCATCCACACACGCAACGAGGTCCGCCAAGGTATTCTTCGTGTAGAGGGCCTTGAACGCCCTGATAACCCCCTGGTCCATCGGTTGAATTAATGACGTGGTGTTGGGTGGCAGGAACTCAACCTGAACGCCCTCACGCGACAGGTCAGTTGCGTGTCCACCAGCGTTATCCATAAGGAGAAGGATCTTGAATGGCAAGCCCTTCTCTAAGAGATATTCATGGACTTGCGGGATGAAACACTGGTGGAACCAGTTGGAGGTCAGCATCTTCGTAATCCATGCTTTTTGATTATGCATCCAGTACACGGGAAGGAGATTCTTATTTTTATTTTTCAAAGCGCGAGGATTTTTCGACTTATAAATAAGCCCCGGCTTTAACAAAAATCCAGCAGCATTGCACACATCACGAGGGTAACGCGATCCTTGAATGCCTTAAAGCCAGAGGCTTTGGCTTCCTCTTTGAACAGGAAAGTTCGCGACGGCATTCTCTTCCAAAACAAGCCGGTTTCATCCATATTAAACACTTGTTCCGGCTTGTATCCACCTTCAGCGATAATGTTCTTGAAAGTCTGGTTCACGTAAGTTTCAGCAGCGGCAGTGTCAGCGGAAGCAGACTCCCCATGCAGGGAAACGCTTTTCAGGGCGAAGCGTTTCTGAAACTTCGCGAACCATCCTTTGCTTGCAGAAAAACGTTTCTGAGGCTGGGAATCAGTGGATGTCCCTGGTTGAGGATCATCTGCATCATCATCATCTTCAGCATGGTTGCCGTCGTCGTCTTTAGGTTCCTTTGCAGCAAAATTCTCATATAAGCTCAAAGCCTTTGTTTGGATGGTGTTCGTATCCAACGCTATGTTCTTCTTCCGGCAGTCGGCAATCCACACAGCTAAAGCACCTTCCATGCGTACGATCGTTTTATTACGCGTTGTAACGACTCGCTTCGCTGATCTGCTAAAGGTGATTGCAGCAGTCTTTCTAATGTTCGCCTCGTCCTTTTTGATATAGCGAACGGTGGATTCGTTGATGCCAAAATGGCGGCCGCGTAACTTCTACCATCTTTTAACATGTCGAGAAGCGTAACCTTCTCAGCTATCGTCATCATCCTTCGGTGGCGTTTAGGCTCACTACCAGCCTTACTAGAAGCAGAACGCTTGGGAGGCATTGTACAGTAGGATTTAACAGAAAGTTCAACAAAAAGTTCAACTTAAAACAGTCGCACACAGCACAGATTAAACTTCACAAACTTAAGAACGTCTACTCAGCGATACGCGGAAAGAGAAAGTGAACGATCCAGCCCCGCGAGAACTTTGATGCTGCGGGTAGAAGATGCGGGCAAAACACCAATCACAGGCTAGATAACAAAACTTGAGTTTTGATTCGTCATCTATCAGCGCTTGAACCAATCACAACCCGTCTTACAGTACTATGATGCGTTGGTTACTCATAGAAGATGCCCCGCGCATAATGAACGTACGTAGATTAAGTACAATACCGTAATAATAATAAATAATGATAATAATACTGTACAGTAATAATAATAATAATAATGATAATAATAATAACAATAATAATTTTATTAACAACAACAACAATAATAATAATAATAACAATAATAATAAAAATTTACGTACGCTATTTTACGCCTCTCTCTCTCTCTCTCTCTCTCTCTCTCTCTCTCTCTCTCTCTCGTACGCTTCCAGTATTCGAAATGTGATTTTTGCAACAAAGAATATTATTGGATGCAGTACTGTACTACGTACGTATACATACAAAAGATTCATGGAAAAGAAGCACATCCATTACAGTACACACCATTCTAATATGGTATGACTGCATCTGATTTGCGTTTCATGTTCGATTTAATTTTACTACGTACTGAATTATCGTATGATCACATTCTCTTTTCGTGTTTTATTTCTTTCTGTGCTGAATTATATATCATATGTAATGCAATGAACAATCAGTAAGAGCAGATATTACTAATTACAGTATTAATGGAATTACAGGTAACAAAATATCGTATTTGGTTGTCTTCAGATTTCGCGGTATTTTCGAATTTTCCGGAAAATCCGCGATATGTATATATATATGGTTATGGGAAAACCCCGCGAAGTGGTGAATCCGCGATTGTCGAACCGCGAAGTAGCGAGGGTTCACTGTACTGATATTTGGTACTATCGGGGTATTTTCTTCGTCAGTCTCTGTAATATTCTCATCACTTCCAGGCCGACGAGGATGTCCTTTGGACCGCCCGAACGAGCCTCCGGTCCTGGGTCTTGGGCTTTGGGCGTAATGCTCCCTCCGGATCCCCCTACCTCCTCGACGTAGACATGGCCTCACGTCTCTTTCCGGGCTCCTCCTCTGTGGCGGTTCCATCAATCTTAGCGGAGCCTATTATGGAATCCATCAGGGCGACTATCCCTCAGGACGAGAAAAAACTCTCAGGAGACGTCGCCAATCTGAATATTAGCGTTGAACCCATGGACGAGCAGGTAAGTGGTGCGGAGTTGGCAGACCCTTTTCTCTCATCCTCTATGTCTCCTGCTTCTTTCCTCGGCTTTGATAAGCCTCAGGCTTCTACTTTGGATCCCTCTCTCTCTGTACGACCCAAGGTGAAGCCCCTACGCAATTACAAACCCAAGTCTCGTACTTCAGCTTCACCAGTCTCTGTATCTCCGGTCCCAGGACCCTCCACTACTCCCGACATTCCTTTGGGATCCAGACCACAACCTTCCAAGAAAGGAAAGTCCGCTAAGGCTAAGGCTTCGTCAGAGATCAGTTCCTCGGAACCCCCGTTGACAGAGATGATAAAAGAGATAGTGAAGACTCAGATGCAACAACAATCTGGGGCAATAATGGAGCTGAAGGCTATGGAGGCCAATCTACTCCGCGCGGGGAACCAGGTGGCACATCCGGTAGCCCCAGACTCTTCTAAGTTGCCTCCTTTCGAGAAGAACAACCCATGGAGATTCGCTCACCATGCACCCTACATAGATGGTGCATTAACCCTAGAGGGATTAGGGACCCGCCCTCTAGATGATCTTGAATTTTATCCTCCGGGGCTTCAGTTCCCCTTCAATGGCTTCGTCTGGCTGAAGGAGCATGCTCTTGTTAGGATGGATAAAGTCCCTAAAGAGACTGTCATCTTCCCTAAGGAGCAAGCCCAAGCTGTCTGGGCTAGGACTCTTGCCGACTGGGGCTGCGTCAACTCCAAACTGACCCCCCCTAAAGGTTCCTATACAATTTTTACCACGCCTCAATCCGTTCCGTCTCCTCTTACGGATAAAGTGGCCGAGTTGACCATCCAATCGGCCAAGGAGGGCTCCCCTGTTCCTGTCCTCAAGGAGACGGACCCCACCTCGCTGCTTCTTCCGGGCTCCTCTGCCCTTTGGAAAGATGCCTCTGCTACCTTTTCGGTGAGTAAGCTCGACCCGGACTGCGCCTCATCTCTCTTCTCTGAGAAGCTCCCCAAGTTACCGGATCACCTTCTCAAGTCAGAGCTCGACGCTAGAAACAGACTTGCTAGATCGCTTCACACCATGATCTCGGCAGAGATGTTAGCCTCCCTATACCCGGATGAGTCTCTATTCCGGGTGTTTGCTAAGAACAACCTCCAAGCGTTCCAGTTCGACCTGCACGATTTCTGGACATCCCGGATAAACTGCAGGAAGTACGTTCTGGCGGAAGCGTCCATTAGGCAAGAGCCAAATAGGCTCATAGCCTCCTCCTGTTAGGGCAAGACCCTGTTTCCACAGGAGGAAGTAGACAAGGTCTTACAGGACGCTGCTAGGGCTAACCAGAACTTACAAGTGAGATGGGGTCTTTCGACCAAAAGGAGGGTAGATTCAGGGAAGCAGTCTTTCTTCAAAAAGAGACAACGCTTCACCCCATACAAGACCAGCCGTGGTCAGTTCCATCAAGGCCCTCACTCGTCAACTCCTTCTACCTCTAAGACGGCTTCTCCGCATACAGCTCCTCCACCGCAGGTGGTCTACCTTCCTGCTCCCCAAGGTAACCACCCTACCCCCATGGCTCCTTGGATGCCCTCCCCAGCCTTCAATCCAGCTTACGGTAAAAAAAACTTGTCCCTTTTTAAAATTAGAAAACTTCTATTATCTCTTCTATAATTTAATAGAAAGGGATTATAAATATATTTGTTCTGCTTCAAATTATATATCAAATAGAAAGGGATTATAAATATATTTGATCTACTTCAAATTATGTATCAAACTAAAAGTTACACAAGAGAATAATGATAGTGGATTTTTTTTAAGCAGAAAAAAGCAAAACACTTTTTTAAAAACCAGCGTGGGTTTTTTAGATTAAAAAACCTGGGCGGTGGGGAGGGGGGCAAGGAAGTAGGTACCCCAGTATCTACCCATGCCTAAATAGGACAAGGAAGGGTACTCGTACTAGTCGCATCCCCAAAAACATCTGAACGATGATACGGATAAAATTTCAAGTTTGGGTGATTCCCTATAACCTTCTTTTCTCAAAGCAAGTTCAGGACTGTTCAATTGATCAATACTAAAATTAAGGGTTTTGGGTGGGAAAACATACTGGGGAAACGATGTATAACCGTAAAACAAACATTTTCTTCTCTATACATTACCTTCTTGGATTTATAATAACCGGAGGATAAGACAAAACAGTATACAGTGGTACCTCTACATAAGAATTTAATCCGTTCCACAACCGACTTCGGGTGTCGAAAATGTTCTGTTGTCGAAACAAATTTTCCCATAAGAATACATTGAAATAGGATTAATCCGTGGTTGAGCCCAAAAACCTATGATAACTCCTAAATAAATTACTACACATAATTATACATGACAATAATGCACACTAAATTAGATAATAGACATGTAAAAAAGAATATTTATAAAGAAATAATAAATAAGGAACGGATTTTTAGCGTCACTTTACTTTAAAAGTCCAGCGCAGGTGTCTGTCTTGCTACGCAGAGAGGAGACGGACGGGCGGCAAGGAGGTAGAAAAGGTGACTACGTACACTACCGTAACTTATTCTAACTTACACTAAGTGAACTTTAACCTAACTTAGCTTATTTATTTTTTTTATTTGTATATTTTATATTTTTTTTTTACATTTTCTTTTTTTCTTTTTGATGATTAATTTTAATCACTTTCACTCTCTTTCTGTTTCAAGATTGTCGAGATCGTCGACATGTTTCTGCCATATTCTTTTGCAAGTTCACTCACGCGGATGCCACGCTTATGCTTTTCAATAATTCCTTGCTTTACTTCTAAAGAAAGCATTTCCTTCTTCCTTTTCTCACCACTACCACTACCACTTGCGAAACTAAGCCTTTTAGGACCCATGATTTACGTAAAATAGCGTAAAGGGATGAACGTAAAAAATCACGATTAAAACATGACAAATTCGAAGATAATTTGTATTTTTCCTAACCATACAAACCTTAGCTATTTACAAAGGGTTACCTTTTAGCGCAGCTGAAATGGCGAGCCATTAGAATTTAACGAGGGTGTATTACCCCCGCGCTAGTTAGCGGGGGGGTAGGGGAGTGGTAGCTAGCTACCCCTCCTCCCCCTCACACACAGGTGAATACTCACTTTCACTTAGAGGTAGGACTTGTCTTGGGGGACAGGGCTGGCAGGCAAATATGTGTAAATAGCTAAGGTTTGTATGGTTAAGAAAAATACAAATTATCTTCGAATTTGTCATTTGTTCCGTAACCGAAATACAAACCACGCTATTTACAAAGGGTGACTTACCCCTTAGGTAGGGTGGAAAGTCCCCAGCCATACTGGCTTTGGCTTTACCCGGGGACTCAGAATCCGAGTGAGTCGCACTCGAGAAAAGGAGTCCCTGCACCTCACAAGTTCCTTGCTCCGCAAGGAACCATGTGGCCTACGTAAGCTTGTGTGTGAAGGAAGAAGTGTGACCTGTCCTAGGCAGTTGACCTGGAGTTCCAGAAGGAACTCTGGGTTAGGACGTTCCCAATACCACTTCGTCAGGGTATGGGGGACGCGACAGTATTGACTCAATACTCGGAACACAAGGAAGCATGGTTTACCTGCAGAGGTTCGAGGTCAGCTATGCAGAGACCAGGATGCTGCTTCCCCGTAGAGGGGATGATGAAGAAAGAAGTAAGGGCCAGACATACTTCTTTCGTTCATGCAGACTAAAACCTGATAACAATGCCCTCAACCTTCTGCTACCTGTCCAAAAAGGAGCCTGAGGTTAGACAAGCTGTTGTGTAGCCACCACAGAGCGATAGAAAACGTATCGAGACTCCTGTGGGTCACGCCCTGCAGGAAGCGGGCTGCGAAGGTCATTAGACGCTTCCAGACTCCAGCTTGTAGCACCTGCGTCACAGAGTAGTATTACTCGAAGGCGAGGGACGTTGCGATGTATCCAACATCGTGCTGTAGGGCGACGTGTAGGCCGGGACCCCCAGATTCTGAGTCTAGCCAACAACTCAGGAGCGAGCCTGAATGTTGCCTTCCCCTCTTCCTTAGAAAGGGGGGTGTCGTAAGAGACCAAGAAGATTGCTTACACACTGGCCGTGGCCAGAGTGAGCAGGAGACCCAAGGCGGAATACAATCCGAGGCCTGTCGTAAAGGGTCTTGAGAAGATCTCTTAAAGGACTAAAAGTCCGAGCCATGCTCCAAGTTGGAGGTCTTCCTCCGACTAGGGCAGGGACGATCGTAGCTTCGCATGAGCGAGGATAGATCCATCGGGCAGGAAAAAGTTATTCCTTTAAGCCTGAAGGTCAGGGAAAGGCTGAGCGACAGGCTTCATTGCCGAGAGCGGAAAGGAGTTTCCTCCCGCCGAAAGGCAATAAGACCGTTATTGCTGGAGAAGATGCCTCAAGGGAAGAGGTATATCTCCCACGGCACCAACCACCTTAGACTCTTCACTTTGCCTAGGAGACCCCTGTGGATGACTATCGCAGATGACGCGACCTCCGTACCGCGACTGTAGCGGGTTGTCTCTTCTTGAGGAGGAGGCGTAGTGTCTCCAGGCATGAAGCCGAAGCGACGCCCCGGTTCGGGAGAGATGTCGCAGTGTGGTTGCTTGAGTAGTCTGCGCCGTGGGAGAAGCTCTCCCGGGAGTTCCGTCAGGGGAAGCAGAGGGTCCAGAAACCGTTCTGCGCATAGTCCCAGTGGAGCTCTCCCATTGAAAGGTTGACAGACAACCTGGTCTTGTTGAGACCCATTGTCCACAGACAAAAAGGAGGGAAGACGCAGGCGTCGAAGTTGTCCCACCATCACCGGAATACATCTTGCCAGAGTCTCGGGGTCTGAGACTGGGGGGAAGAATAGCGGAAGCTTGAGGTTCCAAGCTGTCGCGATCAGGTCCCCCAGACCAGTATTTGCTGGTTACCCAAGGTCAAAGACCCCCAGGTACACTCTCTCTACGAGGCTCTGCTCGGATAGTCTGAGAGAACATTCCCCTGCCTGGAATGAGAGAGCCGATGGTGGTATTGAGAGAATCTCAATCATCCCGGTATCTCTACTGCAAGATGTGAAGGTGTGAAAATGCGTCCCCTGCTGGTTAGAATACGCCAGAATCATGAAGTCGACGCGCACGGGGCGACTCGGCAGGAGCTGTAGGATCTGTAGAGGGGCCAGACTAAGGCCCCTAAGCCTGCCTGAATGATGGAGAGGTATCCTTCAGGTCTTGACCATAGGCCTGGACCGGAACATGCCCCCCCCCCCCTTTCTTTTGACAAGTCCGAGAACCGCATCAAGAATGTGGGGAAAGGACGAGAATATCCACTACCATCAAGAGGCTCCATAGGTCAACACCCATTGCAGGTCTAATAGTTCCGCTGGTCCCATAGGGGCCAGGAAGTCCGGTTAAACATTGCCTGAAGCCACCGGAACTTGGATCCCCCCACATGGAACTTATCCTGAGGCGACCGTTCGGACTATAGACGGGTCAATGAGGAAAGGAGAACTAGGAAACGTTCCAAGGTAGGGCTGAAAGCTCTGCTTGACTGAGAACAGGTACTGCGACTCTCCTCAGTCTTGCCACAGTCAACCGAAAGGAAGGCTCGGAGGATGTGGTAACAGAATCTGGCGTCCCCAGGTGGTCACCCATCCAAGTACCGACGTTGCTTAACCTCGCTGGACGGACGCGAAGCGGGGTTTCCAACGTGGTAAGGCCGTTGACTCAATATCATGGCCAGATACTCCAGATGTTGAGGCAGAGGAAGAGAAGGCTCCAAGCAAAATACCATGAGCCCACACTCATGGTAAGCATCCGGAAGCTTGTCCCGGCGCTGAAGAAGGTCGAACCCGAGCCTCCCGGAGTTGACCAGCCCTCCAAACAGCAGAGGAGGCGGAAGCCTGCACCTGAGCGGCCAAGAGGAAGGCAGGGAGAGTTCTCTGGGGAAACAAACCTGCTATGCCACGGCGGGATAGCCACACTGCATCATAAGCAGGAATACTTGCAGTCTAGGCTGAATTCGACGAGCACCCTGGAAGATGGATGGAATGGAAACTGAAAGTAGCCTACCCGTCCTTCCGATCCAGGGTTTAAGGAGTCCTGTCGCCTCGTTACCAGTCTGATCGATTCTGCTGGTCTACGCTGGCCGAAGTTTGTTCGACAAACTTGATCAGGGCTGAGAGGTTGACTACGGACATCCCCTCTCAGATCCTTCCTTACAAGAAAGGATCGACTGAGGGGGCCGGGGGTGAAGCCGTCGATGATCCTAAGGAAGACCTTCGCCTAAGGTATGGATCATTCTGCCCAACCGGGCAACTCTGCTGACGCTATGGCATAGAGGTTCAGAGACACTGAATTCGCTGACAGAGACGGCAGGCGCGATATCCTTGGCTAATCACAGAGATTGTGCGGGAATGGGCATCGGGAAGCTGTCATTCGGATGTGTAACCTTACGCATCCTCCCAGCGAAAAACCTGCAATCCTAGAGTTCGTGAACTCCTTTTAGGACTATGCCCCCCCGGGGGAGTCTCCCGTGCCATCTGTTCCTGACAGGAGGAAACTGCAATTGGACACCTTGTCCCAGTTGTCGTAGCCGATAACTTAGGCCGATGTGGTTGAAAGAAAAGGGCGCTGGAGCCCTGCAGAGTCTGGAAGAAAGCGCCTTGGAGGAGTGAAACCGGAAGTCGATTTCCTCCGCACAGCAGCTGTCTAAGTCTCTGTCCTTAGGCACAAACAAACTCTTCTCAAGGATGGAAGGGTGTCTGAGGTCGTCGACCTCCACAGATGAGACACCCGAAGGAAGCCCTCAGTCAGCGCGTCCAGATGGTACAACATCGAGCTTGTCCGCAAGTTAGATACTTAACGATGAAAGGCCAAGGTGCCTGAGCTCGAGAGGAGGAAAGTACCCCTGATCTTCCTGTAGCTTCCTTGAACCAAACTTCGGGCCGTAACCGAGGAGGGAAAGAACCTGGTAAGCTCCCAGAGGAAGGGGTAAGCAGTCACCCCTTGTCCGATGGAGAAATCTCGAACGGAAAGCCCCCCCGCCAAAAATCCTTCCAGGGAATGATGGGGAAGGGCTAACCCAGGTTCAGGAAAGAGGAGTGTTGCTCAGATCTCCCTTAAGTTTCTCCTATTCTTGCAAGTGCCATGCTCTGCGTTTACGGGGTGAGGCCGTGTTCTGGAAATACGCTCCAGAAGAACTCGCCAGGCTGGCCATGCTGCGAAAACCCCATTGGGAATAGTGGTCGCAATCGCCCTGGAGCTCACGCGACGGTAATTCAAAGATTTTCGCGTGGGCGAACGTGGAAGCGCCCATGCGCGGTAACGCAAACGAAGGTGAGCGAAGGTGCGCAGAAGGAGGGTGAGCGTGGTAGGAAGGGCGAGAGCTGGTGGTCGGCGAGCGATAACCCATAGACGAGCAATGGATACTGCAAGAAATAAGCCGACGTTTGTGCGAAGAAACACTGTAGGTTCGCGCGACGGAACACCATCCGTCCGCGCGATGGAAAAACCGTTGGTTCGCGCGTAGGCGAACATTGGAGAGCATGGGCGCGGACGCGCATGAGCGTAGACGTGCAGGCACGTGGGCGTGTGGGCGCGCAGGCGAATGGTCGCGCGGGCGCACAGGCAAGCGGTCGCGCGGGCGCACAGGCAAGCGGTCGCGCGGGCGAGCGGTCGCGCGGGCGAGCAGTCGCATGGGCGACGCGGGCGCGCAGGCGAGCGGTCGTGAGGGTGGGCAGGTGGATGAGAGCGAGTCCGAAGCGGCGAACGCAAGCGTTAGCGCGATGGCGAGGAAACGCGCTGCCGCGTGGGCGAGGAAGACCGCTGGCGATATGGATCAACAAGCGATCGGTGGTGAGCTGGTAAGCGCTAACGCGCAGGTTGGCGATGGCGCGTTGTGTTATGCCGACGCGATGGTCGAGCAGCATGCGCAGGTGAGCGATCGTGCGTTGGCGAGCAGTATGCGAAGGTGAGCGATCGCGAGCAGCATGTGCAGGAGGGCGATCGCGCGATGGTGATCAGCATGCGCCGGGTCGCGCGATGGTGATCAGTATGCGCCGGGTCGCGCGATGGTGATCAGCATGCCAGGGTCGCGCGATGGCGATCGGCATGCGCAGGTGGGCGGTCGCGCGATGGCGAGCAACATCTGCAGGTGGGCGATCGCAGGATGGCGAACAGCATCCACAGTTGAGGGTCGCGCGATGGTGATCAGCATGCGCAGGGTCACGCGATGGTGATCAGCATCTGCAGGTGTGCGGTCGCGCGATGGCGATCAGCATCCGCAGTTGAGGGTCGCGCGATGGCGATCAGCATCCGCAGTTGAGGGTCGCGCGATGGCGATCAGCATCCGCAGTTGAGGGTCGCGCGATGGCGATCAGCATCCGCAGTTGAGGGTCGCGCGATGGCGATCAGCATCCGCAGTTGAGGGTCGCGCGATGGCGATCAGCATCCGCAGTTGAGGGTCGCGCGATGGCGATCAGCATCCGCAGTTGAGGGTCGCGCGATGGCGATCAGCATCCGCAGTTGAGGGTCGCGCGATGGCGATCAGCATCCGCAGTTGAGGGTCGCGCGATGGCGATCAGCATCCGAAGTTGAGGGTCGCGCGATGGCGATCAGCATCCGCAGTTGAGGGTCACGCGATGGCGATCAGCATCCGCAGTTGAGGGTCGCGCGATGGCGATCAGCATGCGCAGGTGAGCTAGTAGCTGGCGAACCATGTTCCTTCAGAAGTGTTGGAGAACGTTGGCGTGCCGGCTGTAACACACGCGGGCGATCCGGAGATCGCCGAGAGACAGGTGATCGCTGGCGAGCTGATGATCGCTGGCGAGCTGATGATCGCTGGCGAGCTGATGATCGCTGGCGAGCTGATGATCGCTGACGAGCAGAAGGCTACGCGTGGAAGCCTGCGCATAGAAGAAGAGTCCTTCGACCCCGACCTGAACCGAAGTTCTAGATCGCGAGGGCGAACGTGGGCGCACAGGGCGCGTAACAGGAACCAACAGGAACAGCAGGGATGATCATTTTGAAAGCGCTGACGAACAGGAGAGCGCTGATGAGCAGAAGAGCGCCTGTGCGCTAACACTGAGCAGGAGCAGGAGAGAACACAGCAGAAGGGCGCGCAGGGAAACCCTGACACGCAAGGGAAGAACCCCCGTGGGGGCAACCCTTTGCCCCGAAGGGATCGTTGTCCGCCGGGAGACTGATGTCCGTCGGAAGACCGCTGTCCGTCGGGAAGACCGTTGCCCGTCGGAAGACGAGATCAGACTGCTGTCCATCTGCACCAAGGCGGAAGATCGAGAAAAGGAGTTGTAGGCGCCTCAAGCACCCTTATAGGGAGATGAGAGGCCCTTACGACGAGGCGGACGGTGGGCCTTACGGCGAGGGAGACCAACAGCAACAGCAACAGAAGAAACCTCCGAAGAGGAGTCTCTATGAGTGTACTCTCTCGCGAACGAAAGAGAAACACTTCGTAGAAGAGACTGGTCAGCCAGTGACCTAAAGGAGCAATCCTCCGAAGAGGAGCTCCTGCAGTTGCCCAGCCCCTTGAGCGAAACTGCAGGTGCGACCGCTCAGCACCAAGAGCATAGTCGCACGAAAAAAAGGCAAGAGAAGAACCCCCCAAAAGGGGAAAAACTCAAGCCTGGACAGGAAAAACTTCCCTCGGAAGGAAAGTTACCCGCCCAAGGAGGCAAGCCTCCTGAGAGTTCTAAAATGAACTGGAGAGCTGTCCGTCGTCACGGGAGTACTTCCAGTAGAAGGAGACACGCCCCTGACAAAAATACAAGGGGGGAGGCAGCAACAGCCGAATCCCCAGGACTCTACCAGACAGCTCACACCGTTGCCATATTACAGAAACGAACTAGATTGGTAACTGTAAAAAAATAAAACAAATAATATTAGTACACATTCATTCCCCCGGGAAGGCTCCGAAGAGGAATCCCGAGGGAAAGGAACAAGAATTACACAACAGGCACGTGCCCTCACAACCACTTACACTCACGGAAGGAGAGCTGTAACCAAAACAGAATTATAACAATTATAATTATGTAACTATGTAATTGTGTAATTAAAAAATGAATGAACACTAAAGAAAGAACGAAAACCCCGAAAGGAATCGTTCTACAAGCTGAAAAACAAAAAACAACTACAATTAGATTCATAACTAATTGAGACAAACGTACGGCGTAGCAACCCCCCCACACGGAAAGGAAGCTACAAGGGCGTAGTAACACGTAGTAAAAGGGTGAACGACCTCAAAAGAGAGAGAGAGAAAGACATAAGTCAAACTCGATCGCCACCCATAAAATTACGCCGTGGTGGCCTAACTGCCGAGGACTCCATGTAGATATCGTACACTACACACACAAATCTGAAAAGGAAACTTACTTATTTCTATACTCAAATATATATACAAACATGAAAACATGTTTACATATATATTGAGTAAATGAAAAGTAAGCGATTAAGTAAAGACAAAACAAACAATGGCTGCCAAGAGAGGACCAAGACAGAGACGTCTGTCACAGTCCGAGCCAAAAGTGAAAGTGAGTATTCACCAGTGTGTGAGGGGGAGGAGGGGTAGCTAGCTACCACTCCCCTACCCCCCCGCTAACTAGCGCGGGGGTAATACACCCTCGTTAAATTCTAATGGCTCGCCATTTCAGCTGCGCTAAAAGGTAACCCTTTGTAAATAGCGTGGTTTGTATTTCGGTTACGGAACAAACAGTTAATAGCAGAACGCACAGGGCACAACCAAACGAAGCCGACGAGAACAGAGGAAGGACCCAAGCCCCGCTAATTGAGGGTCCCTCTGAGGTCGAAGTGCTGCCTTCTATCGGCGGAAATAAAAAATACATCCGGCGCTATGAGTACCATCTACGTGTACGGGTATTGTTTACTTCGGGTGTCGAAAAAAAATTCGGGTGTAGAGTAGGAACGTGTTCGAATTGTACATCGCGTGTCGAAAAATTCGGATACAACTGGTACGACAAAAATTGCTTACTTCGTGTGTCGAAATAAAATTCGGGTGTAGAGTCGAAAAATTGCTCGAATTTTACTTCGGATCTTGGAAAATTCGGATGTAGATACGTTCGTATGTAAAGGTTCCACTGTAACTGGATAAACTTTGGAGGCGCCATTACAAAGGCTATGCCCCATGAAAAAATACAGTAACCAGTGCTGCCAATGTCTGATGTAGATCAAATGTTAGCATTCCATGCTAACATTAGCATGCTCACGTACGTACGTTTGTACATACCAGTTTTCGATCTTCTGCGCAAAAACCCCGCCTCCCTGCACAGAAACTTTTCCCCCTACAATAGGATTTCTTCTTCCCTAACCGTGAAATGTAACTCTCCGTCTCTCTACCAGCTCTGTTCAAGTCTATTACATGATTACTTATGTAATACCCCGTATACATACTACTTTTGACCCTAGAATTACTCGTTTTATTATCCTATACCTTATAAAAATGACAAATTCGGAGATAATTTGTATTTTTCCTAACCATACAAACCTTAGCTATTTACATGGGGTATTACTTTCGGCGTAGCTGAAATGACGAGCCATTAGATTTTTAACGAGGGTCAACTACCCTCTCGCTAGTTAGCGAGGGGGTAGGAGAGGGGTAGCTAGCTACCCCTCCCCCCCTCACACACCGGTGAACTGATTCACTTCGCTTAGAGGTAGGACTTGCCTTGGGGGACAAGGCTGGGGGGCAAATATGTGTAAATAGCTAAGGTTTGTATGGTTAGGAAAAATGCAAATTATCTCCGAATTTGTCATTTGTTCCGTAACCGAAATACAAACCACGCTATTTACATGGGGTGACTTACCCCTTAGGAAGGATGGAAAGTCCCAGCCTTACTGGCTTTGGCTTTGCCCGGGGGCTCAGAATCTGAGTGAGCAGCACTCGAGAAAAAGAGTCCCTCCACCTCGCAAGTTCCTTGCTCCGCAAGGAACGTGCGGCCTACATAAGCTCGTGTGTGGAGGGATGAAGTATGACTTGTCCTAGGAAGTTGACCTGAAGTCCCTTAGATGGAATTCTAGGCTAGGACGTTCCCAATACCACCTCGTCAGGGTATGGGGGACGTGACAGTATTATCTTTATACTAGGAACACAAGGAAGCATGGTTTACCTGCAGAGGTTTGAGGTCAGCTATGCAGAGAACCCAGGATGCTGCTTTCCCCAAGAGAGGGGAGGATGAAGAAAGAAGTAAGGGCCAGACATACTTCTTTCATTCATGCAGTCTAAAACCGGGTAACAATGCCCTCAACCTTCTGCTACCTGTCCATTAAGGAGCCTGAGGTTAGACCAGCTGTTGTGTAGCCACCACAGGGCCGATGGAAAACGTATCGAAGCTCCTGTGGGTCACATCCTGCAGGTAGTGGGCTGTGAAGGTCGTTTTGACGCTTCCAGACTCCAGCTTGTAGCACCTGCGTCACAAAGTAGTTCCTCTTGAAGGCCAGGGACGTTGCGATGCCTCTGACATCGTGTGCTCTAAGGCGACGTGACGGAGGAGGGTCTGGATTCAGGGCGTGATGGATGACCCTTCGAATCCAGGCTGAAAAGGTATTCTTGGTGACCCTCCTCTCCCTCCTTCCTGTGCTCCTAAACAAGGCTTGCACGTGAGGACGAACTGCAGCTGTTCTTTAAGATAACACCTCCGACTCCTTACTGGGCATAGTAGGAGATGGTCTGGGTCATCTGTTACAGATGGAGACTCGAAATCCTGAAGGAGTCGAACCGAGGGTCCGGGCTCCAAGATTTTGAGTCCAGTAACCAACTCAGGGATGAACCTGAACGTTACCTCCCCCTCTCCTCTTAAATGGGCGACATCGTACGAGAGACCATGAAGTTCGCTGGCACGCTTGGCCGAGGCCAGAGCGAGCAGGAGCACCGTCTTCCAAGTCAGGTGACGATCAGAAGCCTGGCGTGATGGTTCGCAAGGAGGTCTCTTGAGACCCTTAAGAACCCGAACCATGTTCCATTAAGGAGGTCTCACTTCCGACTGGGGGCAGGTAAGTTCGTAGCTTCGTATGAGCGAAGAAAGATCCAGCGAGGAGGAAATGTCTATTCCTTTCAGCCCGCAGGCCAGGCTTAAGGCATTCACCGCCGAGAGCGGAAGACACATTTCCGCCAGCAGGTATACAATAATTCCGTTATTGCTGGAATAGTGGCATCAAGGGGAGAGATACCTCTCCCACGACACCAATCCACAGAAGACTCTCCACTTCACCTGGTAGACCCCTGCGGATGACTTTCGCAGGTGTCGAGACATCCGCTCCGCAACATGTTGCGGAACACCTCTTTCTGTGAGGGGATGCTGGATAGTCTCCAGGCGTGAAGCCGAAGCGATGCTACGGCTTTGTGGTAGATAGTGTGGTTGCTTGAGTAGCTCGTGTCATGGGGGAAGCTCTCTCGGGAGTTCCGTCAGGGGATGCAGAAGGTCCGGGAACCGCTCTGCATGATGCCGTAGAGGAGCTATCAGAGTCATCAACAGGTTGACCGATAGTCTGGTCTTGTTGAGCACCCTTCTTACCAGACAGAACGGTGGGAAGGCGTAGACGTCGATGTTGTCCCACCGTTGTAGGAAGGCATCTTGCCAGAGTACCTTGGGGTTCGGGACTGGGGAGTATTACAGCGGAAGCTTGAAGTTCAAGGCTGTCGCGAACAGGTCCACAAAGTCAGGACTTTGTTGGTTACTAGAGGCCCAAAGACCACTCGGTACTCACTATCTGCGAGGCTCTGCTCAGACTGTCGGAGAGCACATTCCTTTGCCCTGAATGAAGCGAGACGATAGTGGTATTGAGTGGAATCGGTTCATCTCAGTACAGTATGTCTACTGCAAGATGGGAAAGCTGTTATGAAAAGGTACCTCTCTACTTGTTGAAGTATGATATTTTCAATTTAAAATAAATTTTTGAATATACTTACCCGGTGAATATATAAATAGCTGACGTCTCCGACGGCCGACAGATTCCAAAAACTCGTGAGCGATCGCCATGAAGGTTGTCGGGTGTGCCCACCAGCGCCGACTATCGGCCAGATACCGCATATACTTCTCAACCAAACCAGTTCTTCTCAGTCCGTAGGGTCTCTATCGGGGAGGAAGGGAGGGCCTTTAATATTATATATTCACCGGGTAAGTATATTCAAAAATTTATTTTAAATTGAAAATATCATTTTTAAATATTAAACTTAGCCGGTGAATATATAAATAGCTGATTCACACCCATGGTGGTGGGTAGAGACCAGTATTAAAACAATAAAGGCGTATATGCTCAAGAGTTTTTGACAAATATTCAAAAAACAAACTTGAGTATAGGTACCTGGTAAGGAAGCTGACTCTGATGATTACTCTGCCTCATTAGTCCGCTATCCTCACGAAGCCCAGCGATCCTCTTAGGATGCTGAAAGACTCCCAGGAGCTGCTATATCCAGGGTGAACACCCCTATAACAGGACCTCATCAATACCCTTAATCTGGGCGCTCTCAAGAAACAATATTTTGACCACCCGCCAAATCAAAAAGATTGCGAAAGACTTCTTAGTCTCCCGTACAACCCAAAACAAGATTAAAAATTTCAAGAGTAGATTAAAAGGATATTGGGATTAAGGGAATGTAGTGGTAGAGCCTTCACCCACTACTGCACTCGCTGCTATGAATGGTCCCAATGTGTAGCAGTCCTCATAAAGAGTCTGGACATCTTTCAAGTAATATGAAGCGAACACCGACTTGCTTCTCCAAAAGGTCGCGTCCATAATACTTTTAAGGGATCTATTTTGCTTAACCGCTACCGAAGTTGCTATCGCTCTAACTTCATGAGCCTTGACTTTAAGTAAATTACGATCCTTCTCACTTAAATGAGAGTGTGCCTCCCGAATCAAAAGTCTAATAAAATAAGACCACGCATTCTTAGACATGGGCAAAGAGGGCTTTTTAACGGAGCACCATAAAGCCTCTGAACAACCTCGTAGCGGTTTAGTTCTGGATAAATAAAATTTAAGAGCTCTAACGGGGCACAGCACTCTTTCAACTTCATTCCCCACAATCTCAGAAAGACTGGGGATTTCAAATGATTTAGGCCAAGGACGAGATGGAAGTTCATTCTTGGCCAAAAAACCAAGTTGAAGAGAACATACTGCTTTATTAGCAGAGAAGCCGATGTTCTTGCTAATAAAAGCATGTATCTCACTAACCCTTTTTGCCGAAGCCAAGCTCACCAAAAAAAGTGTCTTGAGGGTAAGATCCTTCAGGGAGGCTGAATTTAATGGTTCAAACCTGTATGACATAAGGAACTGTAGG
Organism: Palaemon carinicauda; assembly: GCF_036898095.1. Classification (NCBI taxonomy): domain Eukaryota; kingdom Metazoa; phylum Arthropoda; class Malacostraca; order Decapoda; family Palaemonidae; genus Palaemon; species Palaemon carinicauda. Next base: position 21,940 of record NW_027170791.1, read on the forward strand.
ACCACGTCCAAGTTCCAAGCAGGAGTCGAAATATGGCACTCCTTGGAAGTCTCGAAAGACTTAAGCAGGTCTTGGAGATCTTTGTTATTAGAAAGATCCAAACCTCTATGCCTGAAAACAGAAGCTAACATGCTTATGTAGCCTTTAATGGTGGAGGCAGAGAGAGAGCGACCGTTTCTCAGATAAGCAGAAAATCCGCAATCTGCGCTACAGAGGCACTGGAAGAGGAAATAGAGGAGGACTTGCACCAGTCTCTAATACCTCCCATTTCGACTGATAGATCCTGATGGTAGAGGATCTTCTAGCCCTCGCGATCGCTCTAGCTGCCTCCTTCGAAAACCCTCGAGCTCTAGAGAGTCTTTCGATAGTCTGAAGGCAGTTAGACGAAGCGCGGGGAGGCTTTGATGAAATCTCTTTACGTGAGGCTGTCGCAAGAGATCCATCCGCAACGGCAGACTTCTTGGAACGTCTACTAGCCATAGAAGTACCTCTGTGAACCACTCTCTCGCGGGCCAGAGGGGAGCAACCAACGTCAACCTGGTCCCTTCGTGAGAGGCGAACTTCTGCAGCACCTTGTTTAGGATCTTGAAAGGTGGAAAGGCATAAACGTCCAGGTGAGACCAGTCCAGAAGAAAAGCGTCTATGTGGGCCGCCTCTGGATCTGGGACCGGAGAGCAATAAGTCGGGAGCCTTTTTGTCAACGAGGTCGCAAAGAGATCGATGGTGGGTTGACCCCAAGTCATCCAAAGTCTCTCGCACACATCCTTGTGGAGCGTCCACTCCGTAGGAATCACCTGACCTCTTCGACTGAGACAGTCCGCCAAGACATTCAACTCCCTTGGACGAACCTCGTCAAAAGATAGATGTTTCGATCTTTTGACCAAAGGAGAAGGTCCCTTGCGATGACGAAAAGAGAGTGGGAGTGAGTGCCTCCTTGCTTCGAGATGTAAGCCAAGGCCGTGGTATTGTCTGCATTCACCTCCACCACCTTGTTTCGAAGCAGACTCTCGAAACTCCTTAGCGCTAGATGGACTGCTAACAGCTCTTTGCAGTTTATGTGAAGACTCCTCTGGTCTGCGGACCAAAGACCCGAGCATTCCAGATTGTCCAGAGTCGCCCCCCCAACCCAAATCCGATGCGTCTGAAAACAACACATGGTTTGGGTTCTTGACTGCCAGAGAAAGACCTTCCCGAAGTCTTATATTGCTGTCCCACCAAGCTAGACAAGTCTTGACTGGATCGGAGATTGGAATCGAGACCGTCTCTAAAGTCTTCTCCTTGTTCCAATGGATGTCTAGGTGGAACTGGAGAGGGCGCAGGTTGAGTCTCCCTAGAGATATAAACTGTTCCAGAGACGAAAGAGTCCCCCAGGAGGCTCATCCAATCTCTCACATAGCAACGGTTTTTCTCTTGCACGAGACGGACTTTGAGCAAAGCCTGCTCGATCCTGTTGGCAGACGGAAAAGCCCGAAAAAACTCGACTCTGTATCTCCATCCCCAAATAGAGAATGGTCTGGGATGGAGTCAGTTGCGACTTCTCCATGTTCACCAAGAGGCCTAACTCTTTCGCAAAGATCCAAAGTCCACTGTAGGTCCTGCAGACAGCGATGACGGGACGACGCCTCTGAGTAACCAGTCGTCCAAATACAGGGAGGCTCTGATCCCCGATAAATGTAGGAACTTCGCTACATTCCGCATGAGCCTCGTAAAAACAAGAGGAGCAGGGCTGAGGCCGAAGCACAGTGCTCGGAATTGATACACCACCTTCCTGTACACAAACCTCAGATAATGTTGAGAATTTGGATGTATCGGAATGTGGAAGTACGCATCCTGCAAGTCGAGAGAGACCATCCAGTCGCCCTCTCTGACTGCTGCCAAAACGGATTTGGTGGTCTCCATCGTGAACTTTGTTTTTACAACAAACACGTTGAGAGCACTTACATCCAGCACTGGCCTCCAAACTCCTGTGTTCTTCGGAACCAGGAAGAGACGGTTGTAAAAACCTGGGGATTGAAGGTCCGAGACTTTCACCACCGCCCCCTTTTCTAACAACAGAGACACCTGAAGATGTAACGCCTGTCTCTTTGTCTCCTCTCGATACCTGGGAGAGAGGTCTATCGGAACTTTCACCAGAGGAGGTCTTCGTACAAAAGGAATTTTGTAACCCTCCTTCAGCAACAAAACAGACTCCCGGTCTGCACCCCTCTTCTCCCAGGCCTGCCAGAAGTTGGTCAATCTGGCACCTACTGCTGTCTGAGGACGTGGGCAGTCAGACTCTGCCACGTAAGGATTTAGATCCTCTCTTCTTGCCTCGCTTGCTATCGGCACGAGAGCCTCCCCTACTGGGAGCTCTGCCACGAAAAGGCGGGATAAACCTTGCCGCTGGCGTGTCAAACTTAGGTCTGCTGACATGAGAAGACAAAGGTAAAGCCTTACGAGCAGACGTGGCCATTAAATCATGAGTGTCCTTCTGTACAAGAGACGCCGCGATATCTCTAATAAGCTGTTGAGGGAACAAAGCGGAAGACAAGGGCGCAAAGAGAAGTTCTGACCTCTGACAAGGAGTGACCCCTGCAGAAAGAAAAGAACACAGAGTCTCTCTCTTCTTAAGAACCCCTGCTGTGAACGTAGCAGCTAGTTCATTAGAGCCATCCCTTATTGCCTTGTCCATGCAAGACATTATCTGAACAGAGACATCCCTGTCCGCTGACGAGACTTTCCTACTCAAGGCTCCCAGGGACCAATCCAAAAAATTGGAAACCTCGAAGGCACGGAAAAATTCCTTTAAGGAGATGATCCAGATATGTAGAGGACCAGCAAACCTTCGAGCGTCTCATGGCCAGACGACGAGGAGAGCCTACAAGGCTTGAGAAGTCTCCCTGGCAGAGGCTGGCACCCCCAAGCCGAGAACTTCTCCCGTTGTCATACCAGACGCTCGCACGAGAAGCCAATTTGAAAGGGGGGAAGGCAAAAGAGGACTTCACTAAATTCCTCCTGGACATTAACCAGTCTCCCAACAAACGCAAAGCTCTCTTAGAAGAGCGAGAGAGCACCAACTTCGTGAACTACGGAGTCGAAGAAGT
>NW_027170792.1:0-10000 GCF_036898095.1 Palaemon carinicauda
AGTAGGGGGATACATTATTCTTGATGATTTCTTTCATTGCCTTCTCGTCTTGCAGGTAATTCGGATGCATATGTCCTTTGTAAAATAGCTTGATGTTATTGCTACTGTCGATTCTCTCGGCGGGGGTCGGGTTCGTACCACTTGTCTACTGCTTTCCTGACTTCCTTTTGGACGTGCTTATTAGAGAATCCATTGTTGACAAGTACTTGGGATATTCGGTCCAGTTCCTTGTGTGTGTCGCACCAAGTGGAACAGTGCGACAGGGCCCTCCTGACGTAAGCCTTGATGGTAGAACTCTTATATCGGGTGGGGCACTCACTGTCTCCATTCAAGCACATGCCTAGGTTTGTGGGTTTAGTATACACTGTGGTCCGAAATCCATTCTCCGTCGAGGTGACTAGGACATCCAGGAACGGGAGGCGATTATCTTGGCTGTGTTCGAGGGTGAAACGGAGTACACTATGGTCCTCAAACATCTTCCTCAAAGTCTCGATTTCATCACTTGATCTCGCTTTCACAAAGGTATCGTCTATGTACCTAAAGTACAGAAAGGGGCATTCTACACGGGAGAACACTCTCTCTTCTACAATTCCCATGTAAAAATTCGCGAATAGGACTCCCAGGGGTGAGCCCATCGCTACGCCATCCTTCTGTAAGTAGGTATGCCCTCGATGGGTGTTAAAGGGGGCCCTCTTCGTACAGATGGCTAGGAGGGTCCGAAGGGCTGGTTCAGGGATGTTCAGAGATGGTGTAGAGTCGTCCCTATAGACCCTATCAGCGATAAGGTCTATGGTTTCGTCCACAGGCACGTTTGTGAATAAAGACTCTACATCCATCGATGCAATAACTCCATCACACGTAGAGTCCTTAATTTTATCCAGGAATTCAGTGGATGAAGCTACACAGTAACGATTTGGAATGTAGGGCGTCAGGATGGCATTCAGTCGTTTGGCAAGCTGGTAAGTCGGAGTAGGGCATTGACTTATAATGGGGCGTAGGGGGTTGCCCTGCTTGTGGGTTTTCACATTGCCATAAAGGTAGCCCGGCCAGAAATCCCCTGAAATAACTGGTAGGTGCATGGCATTGGTTGCTGCATTCACGACCTCGATGGTTTTGTTAGCCTCTTTCTTGATTTCTTCGATAGGGTTTCTAGTGAGGCGCACAAATTTTGAGGAATCAGCCAGGATGTCGTCGAGTTTCTTGTGGTATTCCTCTGTGTCAATAAGCACAAAGGCAGCAGTCTTGTCTGCCCTACGAACAGTAACACCAGCAACCTGCTTAAGTTCCTTGGCAGCTGCCTTCATATCCTGGGTGACGATACCACTGGTGTAACGACCCCTCTCAGTGAGGGCCTCAGCAAGAAGCAAGGGCTGGAGGGCATCAGTAGTCCGCAGGGTGCCACGATCTTGAAGGGCGAGGATTGAGTCAAGTAGCAGCTCGACCTCGAGGCGTTTATCAGTGGGCCTTGGTCTGGTCACGTAGTGGCAGTTGAGGCCCATCTTGAGGATTTGTTCCTGTGCAGGAGTCGGGGTATACCCCGAGATATTGATGTACTCCTGGCGTTCCTGTGGTATACGTAGTTTGCCACCGTTGAGGTTGATCAATTTCTTCAGGATGGTGCGGGTCCTCTTCTGCATGTCTCTCTTCTTAAGGATTCGGAGGGCATGGGTAATGTTGTCAGGGTAGTTCAGGCCACCCCCGATGTCCTCGTCCTCTCTCTGTTGGCTGGTAATGTCGAATTCTGGGTTGTCATCGACATGTTCTCGGGAGTCCTCATCAGGGGCGTCCTCATCTTCGTCAGGGTCGCTGTCAGGTTCAGGAGGGGTGTCTGGATCGGTACTGTCTTCATTCTGCTCTGCTCTTCTTTCCCTGGTGTTGACCCATTCCTCCACGAGACGGGTCCGGAGGGCTGTGAGCTCGTCCTTCAGCGCCTGCTTCTGTTGGAGCTGCCTCTGGAGGAGGCTACGTCTGTAGGCACGGGTACCAGGATCATTTTGGGCCGACGGGTCGAACAGCTGGACTTCGGTATATCGTGGTAGGAGACCCTCTTTTAGGCAGGTTGAGTTAAAAGTAATGGCTGCATCGGCAGAGTTTATTTTCTTATCCAATTTTTCTAATTTCCGGATAATTCTCTTCTCTAGAGCACTGCAATCAGCCAGCAGACTTGAAAAATTCATCAGTCGGGTGAATGACAAAATCGGGAAGACTTTTCAAGTATATTCTCACAAAATACAAGTAAAACTTTTGGTACAAAATAGTAAAAACTACGACGCGTTTCGAGGATAAGTCCTTCCTCTTCTTCAGGTAGAGAGTGAGTTGGATGCTGCAGTCGGGTGGTATTTATACCCAGGATCAGGATTACAAGTGAAAGGGCTGGAATTTTCATTGGTTTTCATTGGTTGATCGGAGCTGATATGGTATGGTGCCTGATGTACGATGATCTCGGCCGGGAATACCAGTCTGTGACGTCATCGGGGGACCTGAGTTTTGATTGGCTGAGGCGCGCTCTGAGCCAGCCAGGCTGCTCTCCCGCTCAGAAAAGTGTCCCACGTGGCTGAGATCATTTCCTACTTCGGCGTCAAAATTCGGGTTTCTTGATGTATCAATACGACGGCTTGATGGTAACAAAAACATCTCTTGGGTCGTATTAAGGGTGGGTTTATCTCGCTGTATCAGTAGGGCTTCTAGGATGCGTAGACGTCGACCATCTGGGGCGCTACCAATAATCTTGGTGTTACTGATAATATCAGCTCGACAAATAGGGGTGTTATGTCTTTGTAGGGCATGATTCTTTATAGCCCCTTGCTGTACGTGGCAAGAAATTCTCTTGGAAAGACGCATAGTTGTCATGCCAATATAATTTCCGGGACAACCACGGATAGGGCATTGATATGCATAGACAACATTCGTCTTCTTTAAGAAATCCTGCTCTGGGGGCGCTGGGTTATTCCTCATAATAAGGCTTTTCGTCTTGGCCGTTTGGTAATATATGATGAAGTCCAATTTCTGGGTGTTTTCAGTAGGGGATACATTATTCTTGATGATTTCTTTCATTGCCTTCTCGTCTTGCAGGTAATTCGGATGCATATGTCCTTTGTAAAATAGCTTGATGTTATTGCTACTGTCGATTCTCTCGGCGGGGTCGGGTTCGTACCACTTGTCTACTGCTTTCCTGACTTCCTTTTGGACGTGCTTATTAGAGAATCCATTGTTGACAAGTACTTGGGATATTCGGTCCAGTTCCTTGTGTGTGTCGCACCAAGTGGAACAGTGCGACAGGGCCCTCCTGACGTAAGCCTTGATGGTAGAACTCTTATATCGGGTGGGGCACTCACTGTCTCCATTCAAGCACATGCCTAGGTTTGTGGGTTTAGTATACACTGTGGTCCGAAATCCATTCTCCGTCGAGGTGACTAGGACATCCAGGAACGGGAGGCGATTATCTTGGCTGTGTTCGAGGGTGAAACGGAGTACACTATGGTCCTCAAACATCTTCCTCAAAGTCTCGATTTCATCACTTGATCTCGCTTTCACAAAGGTATCGTCTATGTACCTAAAGTACAGAAAGGGGCATTCTACACGGGAGAACACTCTCTCTTCTACAATTCCCATGTAAAAATTCGCGAATAGGACTCCCAGGGGTGAGCCCATCGCTACGCCATCCTTCTGTAAGTAGGTATGCCCTCGATGGGTGTTAAAGGGGGCCCTCTTCGTACAGATGGCTAGGAGGGTCCGAAGGGCTGGTTCAGGGATGTTCAGAGATGGTGTAGAGTCGTCCCTATAGACCCTATCAGCGATAAGGTCTATGGTTTCGTCCACAGGCACGTTTGTGAATAAAGACTCTACATCCATCGATGCAATAACTCCATCACACGTAGAGTCCTTAATTTTATCCAGGAATTCAGTGGATGAAGCTACACAGTAACGATTTGGAATGTAGGGCGTCAGGATGGCATTCAGTCGTTTGGCAAGCTGGTAAGTCGGAGTAGGGCATTGACTTATAATGGGGCGTAGGGGGTTGCCCTGCTTGTGGGTTTTCACATTGCCATAAAGGTAGCCCGGCCAGAAATCCCCTGAAATAACTGGTAGGTGCATGGCATTGGTTGCTGCATTCACGACCTCGATGGTTTTGTTAGCCTCTTTCTTGATTTCTTCGATAGGGTTTCTAGTGAGGCGCACAAATTTTGAGGAATCAGCCAGGATGTCGTCGAGTTTCTTGTGGTATTCCTCTGTGTCAATAAGCACAAAGGCAGCAGTCTTGTCTGCCCTACGAACAGTAACACCAGCAACCTGCTTAAGTTCCTTGGCAGCTGCCTTCATATCCTGGGTGACGATACCACTGGTGTAACGACCCCTCTCAGTGAGGGCCTCAGCAAGAAGCAAGGGCTGGAGGGCATCAGTAGTCCGCAGGGTGCCACGATCTTGAAGGGCGAGGATTGAGTCAAGTAGCAGCTCGACCTCGAGGCGTTTATCAGTGGGCCTTGGTCTGGTCACGTAGTGGCAGTTGAGGCCCATCTTGAGGATTTGTTCCTGTGCAGGAGTCGGGGTATACCCCGAGATATTGATGTACTCCTGGCGTTCCTGTGGTATACGTAGTTTGCCACCGTTGAGGTTGATCAATTTCTTCAGGATGGTGCGGGTCCTCTTCTGCATGTCTCTCTTCTTAAGGATTCGGAGGGCATGGGTAATGTTGTCAGGGTAGTTCAGGCCACCCCCGATGTCCTCGTCCTCTCTCTGTTGGCTGGTAATGTCGAATTCTGGGTTGTCATCGACATGTTCTCGGGAGTCCTCATCAGGGGCGTCCTCATCTTCGTCAGGGTCGCTGTCAGGTTCAGGAGGGGTGTCTGGATCGGTACTGTCTTCATTCTGCTCTGCTCTTCTTTCCCTGGTGTTGACCCATTCCTCCACGAGACGGGTCCGGAGGGCTGTGAGCTCGTCCTTCAGCGCCTGCTTCTGTTGGAGCTGCCTCTGGAGGAGGCTACGTCTGTAGGCACGGGTACCAGGATCATTTTGGGCCGACGGGTCGAACAGCTGGACTTCGGTATATCGTGGTAGGAGACCCTCTTTTAGGCAGGTTGAGTTAAAAGTAATGGCTGCATCGGCAGAGTTTATTTTCTTATCCAATTTTTCTAATTTCCGGATAATTCTCTTCTCTAGAGCACTGCAATCAGCCAGCAGACTTGAAAAATTCATCAGTCGGGTGAATGACAAAATCGGGAAGACTTTTCAAGTATATTCTCACAAAATACAAGTAAAACTTTTGGTACAAAATAGTAAAAACTACGACGCGTTTCGAGGATAAGTCCTTCCTCTTCTTCAGGTAGAGAGTGAGTTGGATGCTGCAGTCGGGTGGTATTTATACCCAGGATCAGGATTACAAGTGAAAGGGCTGGAATTTTCATTGGTTTTCATTGGTTGATCGGAGCTGATATGGTATGGTGCCTGATGTACGATGATCTCGGCCGGGAATACCAGTCTGTGACGTCATCGGGGGACCTGAGTTTTGATTGGCTGAGGCGCGCTCTGAGCCAGCCAGGCTGCTCTCCCGCTCAGAAAAGTGTCCCACGTGGCTGAGATCATTTCCTACTTCGGCGTCAAAATTCGGGTTTCTTGATGTATCAATACGACGGCTTGATGGTAACAAAAACATCTCTTGGGTCGTATTAAGGGTGGGTTTATCTCGCTGTATCAGTAGGGCTTCTAGGATGCGTAGACGTCGACCATCTGGGGCGCTACCAATAATCTTGGTGTTACTGATAATATCAGCTCGACAAATAGGGGTGTTATGTCTTTGTAGGGCATGATTCTTTATAGCCCCTTGCTGTACGTGGCAAGAAATTCTCTTGGAAAGACGCATAGTTGTCATGCCAATATAATTTCCGGGACAACCACGGATAGGGCATTGATATGCATAGACAACATTCGTCTTCTTTAAGAAATCCTGCTCTGGGGGCGCTGGGTTATTCCTCATAATAAGGCTTTTCGTCTTGGCCGTTTGGTAATATATGATGAAGTCCAATTTCTGGGTGTTTTCAGTAGGGGATACATTATTCTTGATGATTTCTTTCATTGCCTTCTCGTCTTGCAGGTAATTCGGATGCATATGTCCTTTGTAAAATAGCTTGATGTTATTGCTACTGTCGATTCTCTCGGCGGGGTCGGGTTCGTACCACTTGTCTACTGCTTTCCTGACTTCCTTTTGGACGTGCTTATTAGAGAATCCATTGTTGACAAGTACTTGGGATATTCGGTCCAGTTCCTTGTGTGTGTCGCACCAAGTGGAACAGTGCGACAGGGCCCTCCTGACGTAAGCCTTGATGGTAGAACTCTTATATCGGGTGGGGCACTCACTGTCTCCATTCAAGCACATGCCTAGGTTTGTGGGTTTAGTATACACTGTGGTCCGAAATCCATTCTCCGTCGAGGTGACTAGGACATCCAGGAACGGGAGGCGATTATCTTGGCTGTGTTCGAGGGTGAAACGGAGTACACTATGGTCCTCAAACATCTTCCTCAAAGTCTCGATTTCATCACTTGATCTCGCTTTCACAAAGGTATCGTCTATGTACCTAAAGTACAGAAAGGGGCATTCTACACGGGAGAACACTCTCTCTTCTACAATTCCCATGTAAAAATTCGCGAATAGGACTCCCAGGGGTGAGCCCATCGCTACGCCATCCTTCTGTAAGTAGGTATGCCCTCGATGGGTGTTAAAGGGGGCCCTCTTCGTACAGATGGCTAGGAGGGTCCGAAGGGCTGGTTCAGGGATGTTCAGAGATGGTGTAGAGTCGTCCCTATAGACCCTATCAGCGATAAGGTCTATGGTTTCGTCCACAGGCACGTTTTGTGAATAAAGACTCTACATCCATCGATGCAATAACTCCATCACACGTAGAGTCCTTAATTTTATCCAGGAATTCAGTGGATGAAGCTACACAGTAACGATTTGGAATGTAGGGCGTCAGGATGGCATTCAGTCGTTTGGCAAGCTGGTAAGTCGGAGTAGGGCATTGACTTATAATGGGGCGTAGGGGGTTGCCCTGCTTGTGGGTTTTCACATTGCCATAAAGGTAGCCCGGCCAGAAATCCCCTGAAATAACTGGTAGGTGCATGGCATTGGTTGCTGCATTCACGACCTCGATGGTTTTGTTAGCCTCTTTCTTGATTTCTTCGATAGGGTTTCTAGTGAGGCGCACAAATTTTGAGGAATCAGCAGGATGTCGTCGAGTTTCTTGTGGTATTCCTCTGTGTCAATAAGCACAAAGGCAGCAGTCTTGTCTGCCCTACGAACAGTAACACCAGCAACCTGCTTAAGTTCCTTGGCAGCTGCCTTCATATCCTGGGTGACGATACCACTGGTGTAACGACCCCTCTCAGTGAGGGCCTCAGCAAGAAGCAAGGGCTGGAGGGCATCAGTAGTCCGCAGGGTGCCACGATCTTGAAGGGCGAGGATTGAGTCAAGTAGCAGCTCGACCTCGAGGCGTTTATCAGTGGGCCTTGGTCTGGTCACTACGTAGCGATGGGCTCACCCCTGGGAGTCCTATTCGCGAATTTTTACATGGGAATTGTAGAAGAGAGAGTGTTCTCCCGTGTAGAATGCCCCTTTCTGTACTTTAGGTACATAGACGATACCTTTGTGAAAGCGAGATCAAGTGATGAAATCGAGACTTTGAGGAAGATGTTTGAGGACCATAGTGTACTCCGTTTCACCCTCGAACACAGCCAAGATAATCGCCCTCCCGTTCTGGATGTCCTAGTCACCTCGACGGAGAATGGATTTCGGACCACAGTGTATACTAAACCCACAAACCTAGGCATGTGCTTGAATGGAGACAGTGAGTGCCCCACCAGATATAAGAGTTCTACCATCAAGGCTTACGTCAGGAGGGCCCTGTCGCACTGTTCCACTTGGTGCGACACACACAAGGAACTGGACCGAATATCCCAAGTACTTGTCAACAATGGATTCTCTAATAAGCACGTCCAAAAGGAAGTCAGGAAAGCAGTAGACAAGTGGTACGAACCCGACCCCGCCGAGAGAATCGACAGTAGCAATAACATCAAGCTATTTTACAAAGGACATATGCATCCGAATTACCTGCAAGACGAGAAGGCAATGAAAGAAATCATCAAGAATAATGTATCCCCTACTGAAAACACCCAGAAATTGGACTTCATCATATATTACCAAACGGCCAAGACGAAAAGCCTTATTATGAGGAATAACCCAGCGCCCCCAGAGCAGGATTTCTTAAAGAAGACGAATGTTGTCTATGCATATCAATGCCCTATCCGTGGTTGTCCCGGAAATTATATTGGCATGACAACTATGCGTCTTTCCAAGAGAATTTCTTGCCACGTACAGCAAGGGGCTATAAAGAATCATGCCCTACAAAGACATAACACCCCTATTTGTCGAGCTGATATTATCAGTAACACCAAGATTATTGGTAGCGCCCCAGATGGTCGACGTCTACGCATCCTAGAAGCCCTACTGATACAGCGAGATAAACCCACCCTTAATACGACCCAAGAGATGTTTTTGTTACCATCAAGCCGTCGTATTGATACATCAAGAAACCCGAATTTTGACGCCGAAGTAGGAAATGATCTCAGCCACGTGGGACACTTTTCTGAGCGGGAGAGCAGCCTGGCTGGCTCAGAGCGCGCCTCAGCCAATCAAACTCAGGTCCCCCGATGACGTCACAGACTGGTATTCCCGGCCGAGATCATCGTACATCAGGCACCATACCATATCAGCTCCGATCAACCAATGAAAACAATGAAAATTCCAGCCCTTTCACTTGTAATCCTGATCCTGGGTATAAATACCACCCGACTGCAGCATCCAACTCACTCTCTACCTGAAGAAGAGGAAGGACTTATCCTCGAAACGCGTCGTAGTTTTTACTATTTTGTACAAAAGTTTTACTTGTATTTTGTGAGAATATACTTGAAAAGTCTTCCCGATTTTGTCATTCACCCGACTGATGAATTTTTCAAGTCTGCTGGCTGATTGCAGTGCTCTAGAGAAGAGAATTATCCGAAATTAGAAAAATTGGATAAGAAAATAAACTCTGCCGATGCAGCCATTACTTTTAACTCAACCTGCCTAAAAGAGGGTCTCCTACCACGATATACCGAAGTCCAGCTGTTCGACCCGTCGGCCCAAAATGATCCTGGTACCCGTGCCTACAGACGTAGCCTCCTCCAGAGGCAGCTCCAACAGAAGCAGGCGCTGAAGGACGAGCTCACAGCCCTCCGGACCCGTCTCGTGGAGGAATGGTGGTCAACACCAGGGAAAGAAGAGCAGAGCAGAATGAAGACAGTACCGATCCAGACACCCCTCCTGAACCTGACAGCGACCCTGACGAAGATGAGGACGCCCCTGATGAGGACTCCCGAGAACATGTCGATGACAACCCAGAATTCGACATTACCAGCCAACAGAGAGAGGACGAGGACATCGGGGGTGGCCTGAACTACCCTGACAACATTACCCATGCCCTCCGAATCCTTAAGAAGAGAGACATGCAGAAGAGGACCCGCACCATCCTGAAGAAATTGATCAACCTCAACGGTGGCAAACTACGTATACCACAGGAACGCCAGGAGTACATCAATATCTCGGGGTATACCCCGACTCCTGCACAGGAACAAATCCTCAAGATGGGCCTCAACTGCCACTTACGTGACCAGACCAAGGCCCACTGATAAACGCCTCGAGGTCGAGCTGCTACTTGACTCAATCCTCGCCCTTCAAGATCGTGGCACCCTGCGGACTACTGATGCCCTCCAGCCCTTGCTTCTTGCTGAGGCCCTCACTGAGAGGGGTCGTTACACCAGTGGTATCGTCACCCAGGATATGAAGCAGCTGCCAGGAACTTAAGCAGGTTGCTGGTGTTACTGTTCGTAGGGCAGACAAGACTGCTGCCTTTGTGCTTATTGACACAGAGGAATACCACAAGAAACTCGACGACATCCTGGCTGATTCCTCAAA
>NW_027170794.1:0-24990 GCF_036898095.1 Palaemon carinicauda
AATACTCTTGGAAAAGTCAATTCTGAATCTGTCTCCACCGCTAACGCTAGAGTGGGACCCCGAGTCCGATTTAGCTGGATTGATCTCCCGTGAATCTTCACCTCTCTAGCAGACCTAGCATTATTGGCCAACGAAGCAGAACCTTGTGCCTCTGAAGAGTTTGGACAGTCACTCCAAGACAAGCTATGAACTATTGTACTAGTCTTTGGATTTATAGCTGGTCAATGATAATGTTCTTCTCTAGTGGTTTCTAAGGGACCCCTCATTTGAGGATATTCTCGTAGGGTTAAAGTCTTTTGGTGACAAATCACTGTTTACCCTCTATACCTTAGCACCCTTCCTTTGTGTTTGGAGACTGCCCAAAGGAAAATGTAGTTGGAACCTTGTACTCTGGCAATACCTCTCCTTGTGCGAGGTTCGGTCTCTTGTATGCCTCTCCCTGGACTAGACTGGGGAATATCCTCTTCTGAATACCTTGTAGGGGGAATATTCCTTAAAGAAGGTTTCTTATAAACCTAATTTGTTCTTGGTGTATGTGTAGGAGACATTTCTCCAGATGGTGAGTGCCTCTTATGAGGCGAGCTCATTAATGCTTATGTCCATTCAAGTGGGTTCTGTTATTGTAGGATAGTGCTTAAAACCAGGGGAGAGAACTCGAGAGTGTGAATAGTGCTTCTGTTGTAAACACTGATGAGATCATCCATGATTGGTAAGAGTTTCATTATTGGGTAGCGTTAGCCTGTATTGTGTGTGGGAACATCCAACTGGTCTGTTTGTGAGTAATCTGATTCAAACTATTAGTGGTTCGTATGCTTGTAGGGGAGTGCTAATAGTGAACAGTTCGCGAATCTGAAGGAGAGTGCGCAATTGCTTGCCTAGATACTTATATCTGCAGAGGAATGCTCTTCGAAAAGCATGTCCACTTGTTCTGAGGGTAAATATAACTGAAACCTTGTCAAAGAGTGTTTGTACTCAGAAGATTGTAAATTGATATGAGTGCTTGGGCTCATGTTGCTGTGTGAATTCAAAACTGGAATATTCTCCTGTTCCAAAATATGCACACTCAAGGTTTGTGGGTGTGAAACTGGTCGAGCTTGAGAGCTTATGCACGATCTCATGTCCTTGTATATAGCTCAAATTCCCTAAATCCAATCCAATATTTTGCTTACATTGGAATGGTGGAGGGTTCTGCAGTAGAGCAATTAGACAGAAAACCTGGATACATAGTTGCTCATGATATGTGGTGTTAATTTACAGAAATTTATTACAGATTTGGTACTTTTATTTTTCTAATAAAATACATGTACAGCAGTTTCATGAGGACATTGAAGTCACTTTTCCAGACTAAGTGCTTGTCCAGTGGACTTATTTTAAATGTGAAATTAAAATTGGAGAAAAGTAAATTAAGATATATGAACAGCTACATGAGATGTAGCCAAAAGGAATGGAGAGAAAATCAGTGGAATACTGAAGGTGGAGGAATGCCATCAGTGCACAAACTTGGTGTGCTAACCCATTACATATTGGGGTCTTTACGGTGTTCCTTTGGCTCCTTGCTGCATTGTCTTCATATCCTTTCACTTTACCCTTATTCAGCATCCCATCTTAATTTCTGCATCCATCCTCATCTATCATTTCCCTCTTAGTGTGAATGCAAGTTGTTTTATCCCAGTTGAATGTCATCAAAGGCCCCAGCACCTTGCATTTGACTTATATGTCAAAATTCGTAAATAAGTTCATTAAAAATCCAAGGGTAATGGTAAGTTAGGATATTTTGTTTGCGCAAAAGATATAAGGTCTACACCAGGTGTAAATTGATATGAAAACATTTTTATTAATTAATCCTCATTAGTAGGCAGCTTGGTCAGAAGAAACAGTGCAAAATGCCTATAGTACAATCTACCTTTACATTAAGTTACTATGATATAAACAAGGTGTATTCGTTACTATGACATAAACAAGTTGTATTCGTTACTATGATATAAACAAGATGTAATCAAGAGTGGGTTTGCAAGTTTAAATGCCACTCATGAATGGTTGAGGCAAGGGACAGTGACAATGCCCCAGAGGCTGACCTTATAAAAATATGATCAGTGACTAAGCCCCGTCTCCAGCCAAGCTAGGGACAAGCAGAGGTTATTCATCATCTGATGACTTAGCAGGTAGACCTGTAAGTTACCCCCAAACCCCCTATCCTTTGCTCACAAGGATGGTGAGGTTGCAGACACTTCAGTACAAGAATCTATTGAGCTTGAGCAGGTTTTGAACTCTGTGTCCAATAGAACGTTAGACACGGCCGTTTCCTATAGGCTACTAAAACAAAGATTATGCACCCTGCAAATTATCCTTCCTTTTGCCATTAGTTGATCCCCCTACTGCTAGCTAATTGTCCTTTGGATCTAACAAGAATTTATTATTACTTGTGATACTAGCCAAGCTATAATCCTGGTTGGAAAAGCAGAATGATATAATCCCAAGGGCTTCAACATGGAAAATGGCTCAGTCAGGAAAGGAAATAAAATAGCAAGTAAACTGTATATAAGTATTAGATCAGTCATGTATAAAATATGAAACGAGACTTAAACCAACGTGTTTAACATAAAATAATTGGTATTGAGAAATAAAAGATGCATTAATTCAGCAGTATTGAAAATTATATCAAAATTAAGTTTAAGAATTTAATCTCGACCCACGTAGTTTAAGGAAAGAACCAACATACGGCGGGGTTACTAAGGCCCCTTGTTGTGCGTATCTACGCTGTGACGTCACGAGCATTGCATGCGCTTGTCAACAGATTTTAGTAGATTTAAAATAGTCTTCCCAATGTTTTGATAAAGAAAACGATTTAGGAGAGTACGTTTAAGGGGTAGCTACAGTATTATTAGGAGAGAGCTAAAAATACAATTGAAAGAAGAAGAGTGAAGAAAAATTCTTCACATATATATATATATATATATATATATATATATATATATATATATAGGCTATACACATACACACACACACACACACACACACACACACACATATATATATATATATATATATATATATATATATATATATATATATATATATATATATATATATATATATATATATATATATATGTATATATATATATATATATATATGTATATATATAAACAGTATATATTCATGTATTAGGCTTTTGGTTAGTAAAAAATGAAATACCAAAATATGGCAATGTTCTATTTAAGTATATGTCTCAAATAACTTACTGTGACGGTATCACTATTTGCTAAAAAAAAAAAACGGGCGAAAAAATAATAGAGAACTCCTAAATGATACATTTTAATCAATATGTTGCCGTGGCTCAGTGGTTTATATACCTCATTACTTATATGGGAAATATTAGTAAATACACATTACATTCAATTTTATTGTGTATATTCTTACTATTTTGTATTATTATTTATGAAAATCAATAGTATTTATTTATTCATTATGAGCCATAAAGTTATACTCCCCTGTTTCATAATGTTGAAGAACAAGCTATTGTTATTAAATTACTTGTTTGTTTGTTCGTTTATTTATCAAAATTTCGTGTATGAATTTCTATTCATTAAATAATCAATTAAGAGCTTAACCATTCTATTGCCAAATGAGCACAATGAAGTATAACACAGTCTTAGTATAATGGTATGGTAGCCCACGTAGCCGGTTGCTAAAACTACCGGCCACCACGCATTCCATATAAAACTATAAGTACTAGTTATTTAATTTCTAGATATAGTTTAAACATGATTACTCTTATAAAAACAATCATATATAAGGCCGTTTTTGTTGTCTCGGTCTTTATTCCCACCGTTTCAATATATAGTGACACCCTACTGTAATGTACGCCAAAACTCACATTTTCCATTATTATTTTAATATTTATTTATCGTCAAACTGGTTGCCTTATTAATCAAGCCATGTAACTTTTTTCTTTTTTAGTAAGGTTATGAATGTGTCAATCACTAGAAAGCATTATTTTTTCATTTAGTAGTAATTATTAAATATCTACAAGCCAGCATTTTTGGCATGACCATATGAAATAAGTGGGGGAGCATTTGTATTTCCCCACAGCAAATTCTTTGTTACATATCATGATGTATGTATCTTAAGCAAAAGGCAAAGTTGGTAAAAAGTGATTCGGGATGAAAAGTTTCAAGGGAGGGGGGCGGGGCTGCTCTAACGGGAGATTGGTTTTTTTGCCCTTGGAATAAAGGGGAATTTAATAGGAGAGGCATATGTAACTCCTGAAAAAACTGCATTTTCTATTAGAAAATGTTGTTCCAATCGGAAATATAATTTTACCGATTTAAGGACCTTCAACAATGACTGTTTAGCTGCAAAGTTCATTATGCTGTAGAAAAAAAAAACAATAATTCTGAAGAAATTATGTATCTACAGAGTAAGCATCTATTTATATCCTAACACAAGTTACTGAGTGTAACCCTATACGCCAATCCATTAATCAAGCAGGCGGACAGGTCCACATTACTGTGCCTAGAGGGAGAGGCAATTTATATTTTAGTTTACCTGAATAACAGAAAGACTATAGAAAACGACGATTTCCCATTTTCATTGAAACCACGATTGCCACGTCAAAATCAATAGCACATTTGTCTGTATTCTCTTATAGTGGTAATGCGTCTCCCGGTAAAGCATATTCAAATACAACATATTAATTTTTGCGAACCATCAAACTTGAAAATTAGTTATTAAAAGCCCAGTATAAAATGTGGTAATTTAACTGTTGGTAGGCCTGTACCAATGTTTGTGTGGCCCACGCGCGTCTACCCGGCACTACCCCGTCACTAACACACCTCCATGTTTTTGTTTATTTAGGTCAGTATATCTCTCTTTTGTCACCTCGGCTTCTCCCTCGTATAATGCCCGATGGATGTGGGTCAAAGATAAAACCTACGAGGTCGCGTCTCTCATGAGATGAAAAGCTTTTTGAAGGAGAGGAAGTATGGCCGCCTCATGATCATTTCGGCAACAAGGTCGTTGTCCATCCCTTCTTGCTACCATGCTCGTGTTTACTTATTTCAAAAATGCTCAAGTTATCTTTAAAACTCATGGCCCACATCGTGCAGTTAATTTAAGTGCATGATGCTCAGTCTAAACAAAGGCCTAATATTAAACATAGGCCTTATTGAGTGCTGTATTTCAGTCGGCCCTTGAAAATCCTGGGTACCGTTGAAGTAGCATATGCCGTCATTAATGTACTGTATCTGTAATTATGTAATTTTATCAGGATTTCAACCGTTTCGTGTAATTTTAAGTAATGCTAGACCTACAGCATCGTATCCCATTCGAAAAATTGCCTGTACGGTGTTATTGCTAGGCAAACCCTGCTTTAGTCGGCTTCAACCTAGGCAATCTCATTTTGAACTATTCAAGGACCTGCCCTATTCAACACAGTAACCCCAAATTTGCATGTTTTACAAATTACTAATTATTCCAACAGATTGTCTTGTGCTTGTGGTGTATTTGAGGTATGGTTGGTGCAAACCACCGTATTTTGTGGTTCCTCTTATTTTAAACTTATTTAAAGATGTTTTTTTCCTGATCCTGCACAAGGAAAATTTGCCTCCCCTGTTAGATTTAAGAGTTTTTTGTCATAAACAATCTCCTGTATTCAGAGTATCTCTGGAGCCTTTGTATATCAGCGGCTAGTTCCTCACGCATTGATTAAAAATGGTCATCAACCAACCCAAACTTTCCCTCTTAACCTAACCTACAAGCCTTGTCCTTACCTACTTACATAACGAGCTGGTTAACGCCCCCCTGCTACCCTCCTTACACTACCGTATTCTAAGTTTGACATAATAATACATACAAGTGGCCGCTATCGTACATACACCCTGTATCTTGTACTGTAGCGTAATTCACATGAGTTATCAAATCCAATGTATTAAAACATTTCATGAAAAAAGAATTCTAGGATGTCTCATCATCTATCTATAGGATGGTTAGTGGGAGGTTGTTATATGACCTTGAGGCTGCATTTTTGAAAGCTCGGCCAAAGCTTCTATAATTATTCAAGTTTCGACGCTATTCGTTGGCTGCACGATAAATAGGAATTCTAAAATAATTTGGACATCCAATATTTGCTTTACAGTAGGTGAAACTGTGTATCCTTACTAATGTTTAATATGGTTTATGTATACTGTGTACACACACATATATATATATATATATATATATATATATATATATATATATATATATATATATATATATGTACGTGTATATACATATTTATATAAGGAGAAATATGGGATTGACCCCTATGAAAATATTTTTCAGGTGGTAGGAATACTAAAATTTGTTATAATAATTGTTTTTGGGAAGTGCACATAAATCATACTATAACTTGTTGCAAGAATATATACAGTAGTTCATGTGAGCCAGCAATAATAATACTGCATACACAACATAAAGTTGAGCCAGCATAATGACAGGGAAGTGGTCACACCCACTTTTATGTAAACTAACCTAATCCAGGTTGACAGTTGAATAATAGCTTTTGCTGCGGCTCTTCTAGCGTTGTCGATTTTTATTTGATTGGGATTTTTCTCTTAAGTTTTATTTTCATAGGTGATTTTGATTTTTATTTTTTTCTCATTTTTATCCTCTTCATATGTTCGTTGAAATTTTATTAATTCTTTTCTTCATTCCTATCAAAATAGCAAAAGGTAATGCTGGTGTTCTGACAGAGGTCTTAGACCCCACGCGTCACCAGGGAGTGATCACGAAATATTGTCAGTTGAAAAATATTTTTTGGCGGAACAATAAGGTAGTTTTATTATAGTACATACACCTTCTAACTAGAATTAGTAGAGGTTTGGGGTGGGTCGCTGAGGAATATCTATCACTTGGAAATAACACTTGACGTAGCTATAGTTGGGTGGTGGGACTGTACAGTATAATATAGGCTATGACATTCATATCCCGTTTATGTAGTAAAATGGAATTAAACTTCAATTTTTTTTAATGCCTGAGCCAACCCTTATCCGCCTGTCTACAAACCATAAAGTTTGTAAAGGTTGTAAATATGATGATGAGATAATTTTACGAAAAATAAATACAGTAATTAAGTACGTCCCTTCTCATATGTTGGGATGAACTGTATGTGGTGGTTATTAGATAGTATTAGTTCTTGGAGTTGGCTCCACCTACTTCACCTAGTGTTTAATTTTTGGTAAATATTTACCCATGTATTGGTCATTGGTTTTCAAACATATTTTTATTTGTACTGAAATTGCTGGTTTTGCTGTGAGGATATGCTCTATTTAGATAATTATATAACATTTCATTCCAAACAGGAATTCACTACCCTTTGTTTAAGGAATGGACAATTACTGGGAGTTTTGGTAGTGTTGTTTACAAATAAAAGGGTCCAGTGATTAATAACTCATCAGTCGACAAAAATTTGAGCAACACTGAGAATGTAATAGTGACTTGTTGCGCTTGTACTATTGTTTTGCCATTTCAGGAAAATCCTCGTTTTTTTGTTTGAGTCATCATTAACTAAGGTCTTTAACCAATTTGATCTCGCCAAGTCTTTTTATGACTTGTTGTTATTCAGTTAGTAGGTGGCAGTAGCTGTGACAAGAGAATGTTTGTCTCTCCAGAGGGCTGGGCAATCTGTTTCAGTGATTTTTTTTTTATAACACGCCATATATCTGTGATCTATCTTTAATTACTGAAGTAATATAAGTTTACAGAGGTATTTAAGGCATGCAGAAAGGAAACAATATTTTATTCATTTCAAGTCATGTGTCATCGTGAGTCATATTAGGGTTGGTGGTTGTAGTGGGGCGAACCTGCTGTCGATGCTATGTAAGGAGGAGACCTGTCCCCCTAGTTTATGGTAAGTGGATGTTGTTAGGTTAAGATGCATCCCTGTTTTGCCCTTATTTGTGTGATCCCCCCAAATCCCTGGTGGTGTTTTCTGATGGAACATATAACCTAGGAATATTTTCAATTGCTTTTGTTGCAGTTTATATATATTTGTTAATAGTGTGTGGTGTGATATTGCAATATTATACCCCTCCTTACGCTGGTTTAACATACATCAGTTCTAACTTTTCTATCTCGCTCATCTGAGAATATTGAATACTATTAAAAAATAAAATCGACGTTATGCTGTTTTTCCCGACCTTATGTCGTTCCGTACATTGTACAAAAACAATGAAGCTCTGTACTTCACATGTAAGCTTATTTAGGTAGGTATCTGGTTTTTATAAAATGATAGGTTGTAAGTCCTTATTCATGTTTAGTACACATAGGCATTGTATAAGTCTGAATATAGGGCTAAAATGTGACCCATGCCGAAAATTGACTTGCATTCTCTCTTGGGACCAATTAATGATGTAGGATAGGTCATTGCTTTACACTTAATTTTTATTTTTCACTCAAAAATCCATTTCTCAATGCCACTGGGATTCCCTAGAATTTTATTGTATATGGGGGTGATGGGAAACAAATTTTTAACCAACTGGTGTGCACCAACAAAATAGCTAGAAATACATAAAAAATTAGATAATCAGGCGGAAAAGTGTATGGTTCATGTACATGTATTTGGTGGGAAATTATTAGAGCTTCATAATTTCCAGTATTTTTCCCCCAAAATCCATAACCTATCAATTTCCTGTGAAATCTCAAAAGTAACCAAAACACTGGAAAATAGTTCTGGAAACCCTGTACAGTATTACCTTATTACCTTGGGAACATTAAAGCTTCATGTGAATAGGTTGCTGTTTGGGCCATAATAGAAAGTGGAAGTTTTAATTTCTATTTTTATGGCGACTGTTTGCTGTTTTGCTCTAGTTGTAAGAAAATTGAGGAGGTTTGTACTAACCTCTGGTACCTCCACCTGACGTGACTTAGATTACATTGTCCTTACTCAGGAGTTGGTTCATGTTAACCATAGTCTAATCTGTCGAATAAAAACAGTCATGATTACTTTGTCCGGAGGTCTTTGGGTTGGATCCGGGTCTGCAACAGACAGCTTTTTGGGATAATCAATTGTACTGTTGTGATATACTGTACTATAGATTTTAACTGATGAAATACGTGATGAAGCACAGTTTTCCAAACTGGGAGATAAAAGAAATGTGGCCTTGAAACCAAAGACAGAGTGCAAAGAATTGTATTGAGTCTTTATCTTCAAAACAGCAAAGATGAGATGGCACCTTCAAATATATTGTTGTAAATAGAATACACAATCAAGACCACAAATTGGGTACTTCTCGGTGTTTATTACTGTGTCACATTATGGTCTCATTGACAGTTTTACAGCTGCCACTTTGTCCCAAAATGATTCTTAAATAAACCTTTAAATTTGAGTTATTTCTAATTTAAAAATGATAATTTTAATGATTATGAGATTAAATTTTAACATTTTATGGGAAGGTTGCTTTTCTATGCTTAGATACACAAATACTAAATAGCTTTCAAGAGAAACATGCTTCCTGCATTAAGCTTCATATCACATAATCTGTTGAAATGAAAATTCAGAGGGTTATGTTCTGTGTTAATTTGTTCCTATGTGAATACAAACCCTCGACCTTTTAACACGAGTACTGTATGATTTTAGTGAATCTGGAAACTCTGCTGTTAGTAATTGTAATGAGGTGTTGGTAGTTCATTGAGTAGGCACTTTGACTAAAGGCACTGAATCGTATGGACATACTTTCGGTGTTACAAACCTGGCCGCTTTAATTCTTTTCTCTCTAGTGTTTGGTCGCTGTTTGTGATAGAGTGGTAAGAACCACGTGTTGGTATGCTGTCCTGTCCAGGGGTTCCCAGCCATAAGTGAGGAACTTTCATGATTAAGATGTCTGTGGATCCCCATTTTTTCAATATTAAACTTACCCGATAATCATGTAGCTGTCAACTCCGTTGCCCGACAGAATTCTACGGAAGGGATACGCCAGCGATCGCTATACAAGAGGGGGGTGCACTCACAAGCGCCACCTGTGGCCAGGTACTGCAGTACTTCTTGTTGACACCACCTCAATTTTTCCTCTTGTCGTGCTTCCGGCAAGACGTTCATGGATACGCTTATAATTTTGGAGTCTTGTTCACGGTTTTTGGTGAAGTATTGCTCTAAGATTTCAGCTTTCGCTATTCAGGAAGTTTTATTATTAGCTTAGCTAGCTTTTGGGATTAATTTGATTAATTATGGTGACGAAGAGAGTATGAACTCTCTTTCACCTTTAAATGGCCGACCCTTCCCTTAGACGGAAGTGTTGGTGTCTAAGAGAGTATAGACTCTCTTTCTTAATTTTGCTTAACAAAGTTATAGATTTATTTTATATCTCTCCGCCTTTTATAGGCCTCTTCGATTAACTTCCTTTTATTATAAACTTATTAAAATTAATTTTTATATTTGTTTATATTCGACCTTTCCTAATAGTAGGCGGTCTTTTCTTGGTACCGAAGTTAATTAACATTGAGCCCGTCATTTCGGTTTTACCTGTTAACATATTATGCTATTTTAATGTTTTTGAAAGAATTTCTTTGATAGTCTCGTACTGTTTTCAAAGTTGAACTAACGTTTTGTTTTGTCTCTGCAGTTGTTGACGTTCAGAACGTTCAACTTGCGCTCTATCATTACGATAGAGAGAGAATTTTCACGGTGTCACGTTGCAGTAAGAGTAACCGTTTCTAGCGTTTTGTTCATTCTTTCTTAGCTTAATGGTTTTAATTCTAATAAAGGAACTTTTTATTTGGGAAATATTTCAGTTTTTTTCCTTTAACAATAATATGTTTTAACGATATATATGATTGGGCTCTTCTCTCAGGTTCTAAGTCAAGAGAGAGAGATAGAGACGGAGGGAGAGAGAGCTGGATAAACGTTTCGTTCAAGCGAGTAACGTTGTTATCGTTTTTGCTCTTCTCCCTAGTCTCTTTAGGGGAAGAAGGTAAACGTTTCTAGAGTTTTTTTCTTGTTCTCAAGCTTTAGCGGTGAGAGATTTTAAACGTAGTTTATTTGATCTAGTGTTTAGTCTCTTTCCAGCCACTAAATTATTTATCTTTCATTAGATTTTTCTATTACATTGTAATTCTGTTTTCGCAATTACTAACTTTTAAGGAAGGATAGAATTGCGTGTTTCAGGTACAAACCACTTAAAGTTTCGAGTTCAGTGAAATAAGTGCAAACAGAAAATCAAAAGTGATAAGTGATTAGCGCAAAGTGTGTCAGTGTTGTGCGTGAGGGTACTTCTGTGCGTGCCAGTCGTCCTCCCAGTCCGGGACCTCTTGCAAGCTCCCAAGCCCAGGGGAGAAGCAATGTCGAAGGGCAAAAGGGTTCGGCAGGCCTTGATCGGCGCACAGAAGTATCCTCGGTGGTTGCGGGCGTGTCTTACAGAGACCGTCACTCCCACCCGCAGACGATTGAGCCCTTATTTTGCTCGTCTGCAGAAGAAATTTCGGGGAGAAAACGCTGGACTCAGGTCTCAAGACCGCTTAAACGTAAAGTCCAGTCCTCTAGAGTTCAACAACCCGGATGCAGTCATTGGGTTAGCTCTGACTCTCCTCAGTCATCAGGTGACTGCACACCTCCTAAGAGAGGTAAGGCGATGCCTCAACAGACCTCATCTTCTGTTAAGGCTTTGCCTCAACAGACCTTATCGTCTGTTGATCCCAAGATGACTTTGCTGCAGTCCATGCAGTCGCAGCTTGTGGTCTTAATGCGTGAGTTTCAGGCTGAGAAGGTTACACCTCCTCCTGCGAGCGCTCCGCCTCACCGCAGGCCAGTCTGCCAGGCGTACGAAGTTGAGGTTCCTCAAGCTACCTTACCGCGTTCGGAGTTGCCAGTTACCAGCGTTGTGCAGCAACCTCAACCTTCCTTAAGGCAACCTCAACAATGGGAGCAGGAGTCTTATGCCTTGAGGCAAGATTTTCTTGCAG
The DNA here is from genome assembly GCF_036898095.1 of Palaemon carinicauda. NCBI lineage: Eukaryota > Metazoa > Arthropoda > Malacostraca > Decapoda > Palaemonidae > Palaemon > Palaemon carinicauda. The sequence continues at coordinate 11,938 of NW_027170794.1, forward strand.
TTAGACCATCTTCGAGGCAACAACCTCTTGAGGTACGACAACCTCTACCATCCTTGAGGCAGCCACCTCAGCTCTCGCAGCTGCTACCTCAACTTTCCTCAAGGCGAGAGCCTCAACTCTTGAGGCTAGCTCCTCAGGAACCTCAACTCGTGAGACAGGAACTGCGTTCTGCGCAGCCGCTACCTCAACTCTCGCAGCTCACACCTCAAGAACCTCAACTTGTGAGTCAAGAGCCTCTCTCTGCGCAGCCACCTCAACCCTTGAGGCAAGCGCAACTCTTGAGACAGGAACCTCATGCTATGAGTCAGCCACCTCAATGCATGCATCTGCCACTTTCTCCTCAACTTGAGCCTCTTCCCATTCAACTTTGAAATAACAAATGACAATAATAACACCTCATTACTTTCATAACTTGCATTTGTAATCATATACATGTATGCCTACACAAACATTATGATAATGGAGGTTATTCGTATTACTTAAAAAAAAAAAAAAAAAAAAAAAAAAAAAATATATATATATGTATTCCTTGCAATATATTTTTAACAAAATCGCAAATATGGCAAAAATATCTTCAAAACAAAAATGAATCATGAGTTATGAATGTAATGTAAATATTATGTTGATATTAAAACCCCATGCTAGCATGCATGAAGTAATGCAGTGTTGCCAACAGGGTGAGTTTCCCTTTCCTGAGGTGAAGTAGATTATAGTACGTATATTTAGTGCAGCTTAATTCTACGATTATCATGCCGGCTATCAAATTCATCAACAAAACAGTCTAAATATATTCCCACGGCACGTGCACTTTCAATGGACAGTAATGCGATATTACTCAATCTAGCACTGGTCATGGAATTTCTGAGAAATGTTACACGCCATGCAACATGCTCTGCTTACCTTACAGCATGCTCTACATACAGCATGCTCTGCATACAGCATGCTCTGCATACCTTACCGCATGCTTCTCAGTCACACATCTTTGGTTGTTGCCAACTCACTAGACTGTCAAGCAGTTTCATAACGTTGCCTTCTAGTCTGCTGCTTTTGCACCAGTGAAACCCTCACTGAGAGAACTTAGCTTTTTCTCGGATATGGTCCCTGTAGATGAGAAAGTGCTTTTCTCCCTCCTTCTGATATTCCCTTGAGGACTCTGTCATTTGGAGAGGAGCCTTTAGCTGCGTAGCCTCCTATGGACTTTTATTTAAGCATAACATGCTTCCAGGGAAGGTAATGGTTCCACTTCAGTCGCTAACCCCGTCTGTTACCACACCTGCTCCCATAGACCTTGAGCTGTGTTGCAAGACATGCAGTCCAAGCTTAGTCCTTGTTAGAGGATTTTTTGTTTACGGAGTCAGTGTGTCTCTGGGAAGACGTTCAACAACCAGCAGAAGTGACTTGTTGTGACGCAGTGCGGCAACCTCAGCAACCCGATAAGGAGTTGTCTGTACGACCCAGACAGTCTAGACAGCTTCGGGTTGTCACTGTACTTCCTCGCTTCCCCATGGTTGACAGTTCACAGACTGTGCAGCAGTACCATGATCTTGTGTCCGGCTCCGTCAGACGACTGGCTTTTAAGAGCTCCCACAAGTCGTCGCTGTCTGGAGATTCTCAGATGGACTATGGATCTGACCAAGGAACTGGGCCTCCTGGTCAATTTTGAGGAGTCTCAGCTCGTCCCATCCCAGACCATTGTCTACCTGGGTATGGATCTTCAGAGTCGAGCTTTTCGGGCTTTTCCGTCGGCCCCAAGGATCTTCCAAGCCCTAGAATGCATCCAGAGCATGCTGAGAAGGAACCGATGCTCAGTCAGGTAGTGGATGAGTCTAACAGGGACACTTTCATCGCTGGCCCTGTTCATCGTGTTAGGGAGACTCCACCTCCCCCCCCCCTTCAGTATCATCTAGCTACTCACTGGATAAAGGACATGACGCTAGAGACGGTCTCAGTTACTGTTTCCGAAGAGAGGAGGTCTTCTCTCGCGTGGTGTAAGAACAGCTTTCTTCTCAAGGAAGTCTACCTTTGGCTGTTCAGAAACCCGACCGCCGTCTCCTCTCGGACGCATCAGACACGGGCTGGGGTGCGACTTTGGACGGACAGGAATGCTCGGGAACATGGAATCAGGAGCAAAGGACACTTCACATCAATTGCAAGGAGTTGTTGGCGGTTCTTCTGGCCTTGATAAACTTCAAGTCCCTCCAGCTTTACAAGGTAGTGGAGGTGGACTCTGACAACACCACAGCCCTGGCTTACATCTTCAAGCAGGGAGGGACTCTTTCGTGGAAGTTGTTCTAGATCGCAAGGGACCTCCTCATCTGGTCAAAAGATCGAAAGCTCACGCTGGTAACGAGGTTCATTCAGGGCGGTATGAATTTCATGGCAGATCGCCTCAGCCGGAAGGGTCAGGTCATCCCCATAGAGTGGATCCTTCACAAGAATGTTTGCAGCAGACTTTGGGCCCTGTGGGGTCAGCCAACCATAGATCTGTTCGCTACCTCGATAACCTAGAGACTCCTGTTGTATTGTTCTCCGATTCCAGACCCAGCAGCAGTTCACGTGGATGCTTTTCTGCTGGATTGGTCCCATCTCGACCTGTATGCATTCCCGCCGTTCAAGATTGTCAACAGGGTACTTCAGAAGTTCTCCTCTCGCAAAGGGACACGGCTGACGTTGGTTGGCTCCGCTCTGGCCCGCGAGAGAATGGTTCATAGAGGTACTGCAATGGCTGGTCGACATTCCCAGGACTCTTCCTCTAGGAGTGAACCTTCTACGTCAACCTCACGTAAAGAAGGTACACCCAAACCTCCACGCTCTTCGTCTGACTGCCTTCAAACTTTCGAAAGACTCTCAAGAGCTAGAGGCTTTTCGAAGGAGGCAGCCAGAGCGATTGCCAGAGCAAGGAGAACATCCACTCTCAGAATCTATCAGTCTCAAGGGGAAGTCTTCCGTAGCTGGTACAAGACCAATGCAGTTTCCTCAACCAGTACCACTGTAACCCAGATTGCTGACTTCTGTTACATCTAAGGAAAGTAAGATCCCTTTCAGCTCCTATGATCAAGGGTTACAGAAGTATGTTGGCAGCGGTTTTCCGCCACAGAGGCTTGGATCTTTCCACCAACAAAGATCTACAGGACCTCCCTAGGTCTTTTGAGACCTCAAAGGAACGTCGGTTGTCCACTCCAGGCTGGAATCTAGACGTGGTCCTAAGGTTCCTTATGTCATCAAGATTTGAACCTCTCCAATCAGCCTCTTTTTAGGACCTCACATTAAAAACTCTTTTCCTCGTGTGCTTGACAACAGCTAAAAGAGTAAGTGAGATCCACGCCTTCAGCAGGATCATTGTTTTCACATCTTAAACGGCTACATGTTCCTTGCAGCTCTGTTTTTGCTAAACGAGCTTCCTTCACGTCCTTGGCCTAAGTCGTTCGAGATCCCAAGCCTGTCCAACTTGGTGGGGAATGAACTGGAGAGAGTACTTTGCCCAGTTAGAGCTCTTAGGTACTATCTAAAAAGGTCTTAACCTTTACGAGGACAATCAGAAGCCTTATGGTGTGCTATCAAGAAACCTTCTTTTCCAAGTTCTAAGAACTCAGTTTCTTACTATTCAGGCTTCTGATTAGGGAAGCACATTCTCATCTGAAGGAAGAAGACCTTGCTTTGCTAAAGGTAAGGACACATGAAGTGGGAGCTGTGGCTACTTCAGTGGCCTTCAAACAGAACCATTCTCTGCAGAGTGTTATGGATGCAACCTATTGGAGAAGCAAGTCAGTGTTCGCATCATTCTATCTCAAAGATGTCCAGTCTCTTTACGAGTACTGCTACACCCTGGGACCATTCGTAGCAACGAATGCAGTAGTAGGCGAGGGCTCAGCCACTACATTCCCATAATCCCATAACCTTTTAACCTTTCTCTTGAATACTTTTTATGGGTTGTACGGTCGGCTAAGAAGCCTTCCACATCCTTGTTGATTTGGCGGGTGGTCAATTCTTTCTTGAGAAGCGCCGAGGTTAAAGGTTGTGATGAGGTCCTTTAGTATGGGTTGCAGCCCTTGATACTTCAGCACCTTAGAGTTGTTCAGCCTCCTAAGAGGAACGCTGCGCTCAGTAAGGAAGACGAACTTATTTAAGGCAGAGTAATGGCTCAAGTCGACTTCCTTACCAGGTACTTGTAATTTCATTGTTATTTTGAATAACTGATAATATGAAATACGGGATACTTAGCTTCTTGATATACATGTACACTGGTTTTCACCCACCTCCCTGGGTGTGAATCAGCTACATGATTATCGGGTAAGTTTAATATTGAAAAATGTTATTTTCATTAGTAAAATAAATTTTTGAATATACTTACCCGATAATCATGATTTAATTGACCCACCCTTCCTCCCCATAGAACCAGTGGACCGAGGAAAAATTGAGGTGGTGTCAACAAGAAGTACTGCAGTACCTGGCCACAGGTGGCGCTTGTGAGTGCACCCCCCTCTTGTATAGCGATCGCTGGCGTATCCCTTCCGTAGAATTCTGTCGGGCAACGGAGTTGACAGCTACATGATTATCGGGTAAGTATATTCAAAAATTTATTTTACTAATGAAAATAACATTTTTGTGCCCTTCTTGGATGGGTCATGACTGCTTGCAGTCATCATGTTGTGAGAAGTGGCTGTCCTCCCAGTGGCAATAGGAAGAAAAACTCCAAGGGAGATTAATCTCCTTTTGGTTTTTTCTTGATGTCTTAAGGTATCTGCTGGACTCCTCTCTCATGTATTTACTTTGGCTTCTGAACCTTCTCTGTCGAAGTCGAAGAAAACATCACAGACACACCACAACTTGGTGACGTCCCTGTCCTTCGAAGGAAAGGTTTTTCTTGAGGTATTGCGCAGATGTTTGGATATCTCTTAAAAAAAAAAAAGTCCTCCATGGCATCTATAGTCAGCCCACTTTATTACAGGGTTTTAGGTAACAGTGACTGGGCCAAAGACCAAGAATCTGCAAATACTTGCTTCCTTAGGGTGGGGTAGCTCCTAACCCTACCAACTCATTGACTTTGCGCAGTCAACTAACACACTTAAGTACTACCTAATGTTGTTTTTAACTCTCACAGTATAAGTATTTTGTAAATGAATGAACACATTTCAGTAAGTGCACAATATATGTTTACATGTATGCTATGTACTATACATGGTAAACCTATGGTACAGTACAGTACGTAGTACTACAAGAGTCATCTGGACACTTATAACAAGCAAAACAGTGTTGTTCCTGCAGGTAGTAGGTTGGCCAGGGCACCATCCACTCTATGAGAAACTACCAGTAGAGAGTTCTTGTGTCCTTTGGCTGGCCAGTTAGTACTTCACTGAATCCCTTTCTCTAGTTACAGCTCATTTTTCCTTTGCCTACACATACACCTGATAGTCTGGCCTATTCTTTCAACATTCTCATCTGTCCATATACACTTGACAACACTGAGATTACCAAACTGTAATTGTTCATTAGCTACTTTCCTCTTGGTAAGGGTAGGAGAGACTTCAGCTATGGTAAGCAGCTCTTCTAGGTGGACACTTCAAAACTAAACCATTGTTCTTTAGTTTTGGGTAATGCCATAACCTCTGTACCATGGTCTTGCACTGTCTTGGGTTAGAATTCCCTTGCTTGATGGTACGCAGGGCTCTCTAATCTATATTATTTATCTTCCTCTTGTTATTTTTTTAAGTTTTTATAGTTTATATATGATAAGAGATATTTTAGTATTGTTACTCTTCTTATGTTATTTATGTTTAATTTTTCATTACTTGTAGTTCATCTATTTTCTTATCTCCTTTCCTCGCTGGGCTATTTTCCTTGTCGGAGCCCTTAGGCCTATAGCATCCGGCTTTTCCAACATGGGTTGTAGCTTTGCAAGTAACTATATATGTACAGTACTATCACTATGGTACATCTAAATTGTTTTTGTTCGGATGGCTCACTGTTTGACAACTCAATGGAGGTGTAGCCTACATTTATATATTGTAGAGTACAGTAGTAATTTACGTACAGTACTGTACAGTAGAATGAATAAATAATACTGTACTGTATAATAAATAGTATATAATAATACTTTATTAAGATTATTTAAGTACATATTTTATACAAAATCCACTAACCATTTTCTGATGTTCTATACAGTCTTGAAGTGTGACGCAACTCCCAATGCGTCTTCTCTTGCGCAGTGCTGTAGGGAATCGTACATTACCCAGTAAATATAAACTGTACAGGAGTATGTACTACTGTATACAAATACATACTTTTTCTTACATGAAAATGTGATTTTGCTAAAGAGAACACAAGGAGAAACATTGCAAGATTGAGGCTGATTCAGAGTGAGAGTGAGAAGTGATGTTGTGCTGGCTAGAAAGGAAAGTGTCACGAAGAAAACTAGGCGTAGACGAGGATGGGCTGTTTGAAATCTTCGCGCCGCGAGACTACTTTTCGCGAACCCGCGAATATGATATTTTATTTAATAGATTATATGATTCTATGTGTCATGAAATTGCGAAGTAAGAGCCTGCAGATATGGAGGGCTGACTATACTAGGCAAAGTGGGTCATCTTTTGCGATTGTTGTCGTAAAAGGAATAATTCTCCATTTGGAGTCTAATCAGCTGGTTATATACTTCCTTGTTTTTCTGCTCATAAAGAAGTTCCTCTCATTCTTAACAGTGAAATGTTATTGCTTAGCCTTGAGCCAAGTCAGTACACTGAAGGGCATAGACCTTTCCTCTTCATAGGAATTGCCATTGATATTGAGGTGATTCGAGCAGTCCTGGAACATAACCAGAATTCTGAGTTGCATGAAAAGGCACATTTATGAATCTTTAATGAGGTGTCAAATAAGGACTTAGCACTTAAAATGTTCTTACTTGTCCTGGGTTCTACGAAAAGAGTAGGCGAGCTGTACGGTTTATCATACCTCAGTCATTGTGACGACCAAAGCACTAAATCTTTTTGTATCTCTCTTAGGGAATCAACCGTCTATGAGGATTTACTTCTTTTTCCTGGGAGGTCACTAAGATGCTACCTAGAATGGACTCGACCTTTTTGGCCACAACTTTAGAATCTCTTTATCAGCTCTGACTAAGAAAGCTCCAGAAATACTTTCTCCTTGTGGCTTCGCAAAATGATAAATAAGGACATGCTCTAGAGGTCATTTATATTTTTCCTAACTTCTGTACAAACTTGAGGCCTTTAAATTACACTTCCTGCCTCCTTTACCCTGCAAGTTCTACGTAAGGTTGAAGTAACTATTCATTGGGCTTCTCCCGCTACCCGCCAGCAACTACCAGCACCTTGTTATAATTTTTAACAGCCTAGTTACCAGCTTTTCTGAAATCATACTTCCATTAAAGGACTCAGGATTGTATATTGTACATTATTTTTTTAAACTTTTGATTTTTCTTACTATCAATATCTTGAAGTGGTAATCTTTGCCACCTCCAGGATTTGCTAAATCATTCAACATTTATTTACAAGTGGCTGGAATATACAGTAATCACATTGTGGTGGTCAGGTCCATTTACAAACTAAAATTGAGCTTGTTTGATAATCTTCCTCTGTATGTACACCATTCTGAAATTGGTAATTTCATGGCTTGTCATTGGTTAACTTTATTTTGCCATGTATGTAACAATGAAAAAATTTTGAGCTTATGATTTTAAAAGAGCCCAACCATAGAGTAACCTTAGTGAACCCTTTTACCCCCAAAGGACGTACTGGTACGTTTCACAAAAGCCATCCCTTTACCCCCATGGACGTACTGGTACGTCCTTGCAAAAAATGCTTTAAAAAATTTTTTTTTTCATATTTTTGATAATTTTTTGAGAAAATTCAGGCATTTTCCAAGAGAATGAGACCAACCTGACCTCTCTATGACAAAAATTAAGGCTGTTAGAGCAATTTAAAAAGAAATATACTGCAAAATGTGCTGGGAAAAAAATAAGGGTTGGAAATTTCCAAATAGCCTGGGGGTAAAAGGATTAAGAATGCACCCATGGGGACAGCTTTACAGTAACTACTGCTGATGAGCAATTTTTTATTGAAAGATTGTTCCTTTGCTTTCGTGTACAGTATCAGGCATTTTGTAAATCAGTTGTCTCAACAGAAATTTTTGGGTTTTTAATGCTATTTATGCTAAACAATTAAATATGCAAAGGTGGTTTTTTTTTATAAGATAATACATTTTATTTTGTTCTTTCTTGCAGGTTAGGCACGAGGTTTACAAAGAATAATGAGTTTTGAATCATCTACTGGGTCAGCGCTCCCTGACGGGGAGACCAGAACAAATTTAATCATCAACTACCTTCCACAGACGCTAACTGACCAAGAGTTTTATAAAATTTTTGTTGTGGTGGGCCCTATCAAAAATTGCCGAATCATGAAAGATTTAAAGGTATTGCTAGTTCATAGTTGGACTTTTATTTTTTATCTTGTTACATTTCTTTCTATTCTGGTTATGGTATTCTTTTTGGATATATACCATATGGGATATATTTTTTATGAAGTTTTTATATATATATTTTAGGATTCACTGAAATATTACAGTTTATTTATAGTGTAGAAAGATTTTCATTGTATTCATACAGTTGATCAGGAATTTTTGATGGTCTGAACAGAATAATAATCCACAAATAATTCTTCATGGGGAATTACCGGGAAACAAAGTGATACTTTGATAATATAATTATCATTATCTCAATAACATTACAATAGAAACTCAGGACTGTATTAAAGCTCATTATTGTACTGCTGTATTGAAAGGCATATTATTATAAAGAAATTGACAAATATTTAGAGAATTTACAATATAAACATAAGTATTTGTCAATAATTTTTTTAGTATTACAGTAACTTTGATTATTGGTGAATACATTCATAACCAGAAAATTAATAATAGAATAATTTGATTTATGTTCAAAAGGATAATTACAACTGAAAGTAAATTAGAACACAAAGTTAACCTTGCAGTATGAAACATAAACCAATTAAAATCATATCAGCAGGCAAGAGTCAAAGCCCCTGTTATTGTTAAGGAATTTTTCCATTTCTTTATTTGTCTTGTTCACTAAATTTCTAATTCATCATTGTAAAATATTAATGAACTAATTTTGGTGAAAGGATAACATTATATAAAAAAGTTCTGGATTTTGTTGAATGAGATCGTTGGTATATACGTAAGTATGAATATATGAATAATTAGGGTCAATCTATGAATAGACATTTGGACATTGTGTTACTGTATAGGTAGAGTTTTTTGGTCATATGTTCTCTAATTATACAATGCCTGTTTAGGAAATACCATAAGTATCTTTGTAATTATCCTGTTAAATACAAAAATTATCGTTACATTTTCAAAATGGATTACACGACATGGTTGCAAACAAAATCATAGTTAAATGACTTAAAATGGTTATTGTTCATGCTTAATAAATTTTTTTTTATTTCATTTATTTCATCGCATGATTAAGTTTGTCCAGAAACAAATTATTAATTTCATACAAGAATAATCAGGAAATTTGTTGAATGTTGGCTTATTTCTGTTTTGTTTTAATTTTTTTCTTGACCTTTTCTGAAGAATTACCTCTAAACCATAACAATTCAGTGTCTAATTGCAGCCAATTTTTTTTTTCATAAACAATTTGATGATAAAAAAAAAGAAATCAACTATGTTTAAAGAAAAAACGCTTAATTGCAAGGCAAAGTTGATGTGATTTTTCCTTATATTTATTCCATTTCCCCTGAAGTAGCGAAGATTAAGTTGGTAGTGCTTTATTACACCAATTCATCACTATAAAAATTGGCTACTGTACCATTAATGATGTTTTAATATATCTGCACTGTACATTCCTAAAGATGGACAAAAGATGAGCATCTTTGTCACGGATTCAATAAATTTGTGATATTTAGCGATAGTGGCTTGTTGAGACTAGTTTTTATAAAACAAACTCGAAACTCCCCTTCACTTAATTTATAAAAATAATTTTCTTTAACTAGTTTTTAGGAAGATCTAAAGTTTGTTGATAAAGTACAGTAGGGTCCCGAATTATGCGAGAATTTGGTCGATGAAAGGCCTCGTGTAATTGGAAATTCGTATATTTCGAAACACATCATGGCGGCAAACAGCAACCTACCCGTCAATTTTTTTTTCACTCCATTTCTAGCTTTCTAGCTATATATATACTGTATATACACTGTGTGTGTGTATGTATGTATGTATATATTATATATATATATAAAACATATATATATATATATATATATATATATATATATATATATATATATATATATATATATATATATATATATATATACTGTAGCTTTTATCTTAACAATACTGTAAGAAATCCTTCTTATAGATTTTTTTATAAAATACTGTACAAAATTTCTTTTATGGATAAATAAAACAATAAAAAGTTGTTAAAGTTTTGATAATATTCTATGACTGTAGTATTTACTACTGTACTATGCATAGCTTACTGTTTTCAGTATTTTCCGAATGATGTAGAATTATTTCCTATAGATACAAAAAACAAAAAAGGGTTTTCAAGGTTTGATACAGTACGTATCTAGCAATAGTTAAAAATTACAGTATAGTACTGTATATCCATGATGACACTCCCACACGTAAACACGGCCACTAGGCGCAAGTGTGCAATAGGCTGCTGTACGATAATCACGCTTTTTTTGCCCTGAGCGGTCATTTCACTAATGATAATTTTTCAAAGTTAATATAATTTCTTTATGCTTATAATTCGTAATTATAGTTAAAAGTAGGGATATTAATTAAATGGTTGAGTAAAAAAAACAATTAATACTACTATTATTTAATTTCAAATGGCTACATAATACTAAATATTCTAATGGGTTCTTTTTATCTTCAATCGTAAATCTTACGCCTGGATAAGTAACAAAAGGAAAGGGATAGGTCTCTCTCTCTCTCTCTCTCTCTCTCTCTCTCTCTCTTCATATCGTTTCCTGTATAGTTTTCAAATATGTTCGTCATACATTTGTACATTATTTATCCACTTTATTCTCTCTCTCTCTCTCTCTCTCTCTCTCTCTCTCTCTCTCTCGGCGTTTCCTTTCCCTTTATAGTTTTGTGAAATTTCGTTGTCCAGTCATTCGGTAATGAGAAGTCATTTTCGCTTTCGACATCGAAAGAAAACTTTGTTTCTTCAATATACTCATCACTGGAGGATTCAGAACTAGTGCTCTCATTATCAAACAGGTTATCATTATCAAATTCCACAACAAGAATATCATTTATTTCATCTAAAGAAATAACCTTCCTCTTCAGACCTTTCATTACAAAAGGAACGACAAATAACCACTTATGCATGAACGCCCGAGCGCACTGATAGGAAACCAGTTCAAACCAGAGTTTTGTAACATCAAGCTACCTTCAGAAAAATAGTTGCCAGACATCATATAAGTTTCTATTCACAGTCCCCATATGCTGAGAGTGTTGCCAGGTGGTGATCCCATACTTACTATACGAGTAAAGTAACATCACGAGACTGACGGCTTGTAAAAGGCAATTAAAGTCATGAACGGAATATACAGTTGAAGGCGGTACCGAGTAGATCGTGGTGAACGGTTTATCACGTGGGTGACGCTTAACAGGTTAAAAAAACATTTTATATAGTTCGGTATTTTCTCTATCCATCCTCTCCCAGAAAACCTTCAAATGTGAATTATCGGAATGTGTGCAGATCTTGGCAGTGCGATAACTAGTTAGCGACTGAGAATAAAAAAAATAAAAAGCCCGATTGACGAATGACGATGCTGAAGAAGAGGATATCGAATACCGATTTTTCCCTAATTGATTTTTTCTACGTTCTGTCTAATCCAATGTACAGTACATTCTTATGTAAAGGGCGAACCCCAACATTTCTTGATGCTGCTACACTTTAATTATAGATATTTTACCACCTATTTATAATCTTTATTTATAATAACATCTTTAGTAAAAACTCTTCAATATCACTTTCAGGAGTAAATGCGTTTATGATCGACGATGAAACGTAAAAAAAAAAAAAAACGTTTTCCTTTTAAGAAGGCGTTTTTTTAGGAAAAAAAACAACACGAAACAAAATTGTTCATATTTCATATATTTTGATTTTCTAAGGATAAATAAAACATTAATTATAACATTATTATTACATAGTACCTGGTAAGATATCTTTTGCCGCAAAAGTTAACCTATAGACAGATGTTAAAATTGGTTAGCGAGTTCGTTATGATCGGCGATGGAACGTACTAAACAAAGTAATGGGTTTGGTTGTGGTGACATGTTTGGCAGTAGCATGATATAAAATAGTCTTTATTTTGATGGTTTTTAATTTAAAGTTTAATGAATAAGGATTTTTCACCATAATCACAACGTAAGTATAGAAATTAATTAGTACAAATATGGAATATTATACATATAGGTGTTGGACAGTTAGGCTAGGCCTAGCGACAAGTTCACACAACAGATGGGCAAACCTTAACATTTTTCATCCAAAACTAGTCTTAAAATGTTTGAACAGAAATCTTTCTCTCACATTCTCCCCCCCCCCCCTTCTCAGACATCAGGGAACCATCACCCCCCCCCCCCCAATAGAATTAAGAAAACAATAGATTTCCTACGCTTCGCGGTGCTTGACTCGCGGATTTAGAATGCTCCTCGCAAATACGGGAAAATTAATTTTTAAAAACTATCGATCGCGTAATTGAGGAATCGCGTAATTAGAACACGTGTAATTCGGGACCCTACTGTACTATGAAAACTTGTTAAAAGTGAATTGATGATATGACTGTCATTGTTTATAAGTTAGATTATTTTGTTTTTTTGTTCGAATGTAACATGCTAGGAACTGAAAATTTTACGATCAAAACATAACCTATGATATTTTTAGAGGGGTTTTCACAACACAATAATTGTACTTAATGGTGAAAGAATTTCAACTATATATTTTTCTTTTAGATTTTCAACATCCCCATTTGCTATTAGTATAAATCATACTTTTTTTTATTTAAG